>NC_039366.1:200828758-200861552 GCF_003573695.1 Papaver somniferum | reverse complement strand
AATTATCAGGACATGTTGGTCTATAGACCCACATGATCTTGATATTTTTGCCAAGTTTCTAAGCCTAGGCCTCATAAACACGAATTTTCAACTTAGAGCAGTTTCGAGTGTACATTCGAATAATACACACTCGAAAAGACTCGAACGCTTTAATTTAGCTCAACGGGTTTCTATTTTTATTGGAAACATGCTAATGATCAGGACATGTTGGTATGTAGACCCAGATGATCTTGATATTTTAGCAAAATTTTGAAATCTAGGCCTCATAAACAAGATTTGTCTACTTTGAGCAGTTTCGAGTGTACATTCGAAAAATACACACTCGAAAAGACTCGAACGCTATAATTTAGCTCAAGAGGTGTCTATTTTGATTGAAAACATGCTAATTATCTGGACATGTTGGTCTATAGACCCACATGATCTTGATATTTTAGCCAAGTTTTGAAGTCTAGGCCACATAAACAAGATTTTTCTAATTAGAGCAGTTTCGATTGTACATTCGAAAAATACACACTCGAAAAGACTCGAACGCTATAATTTAGCTCAAGAGGTGTCTATTTTGATTGAAAACATGCTAATTATCAGGACATGTTGGTCTATAGACACACATGATCTTGATATTTTAGCCAAGTTTAGAAGCCTTGGCCTCATAAACACGAATTTTCTACTTAGAGCAGATCCAATGTACATTCGAAAAATACACACTCGAAAAGACTCAAACGCTATAATTTAGCTCAAGAGGTGTCTATTTTGATTGGAAACATGCTAATGATCAGGACATGTTGGTCTATAGACCCACATGATCTTGATATTTTGGCCAAATTTTGAAGTCTAGACCACATAAACAAGATTTTTCTACTTAGAGCAGTTTCGAGTGTACATTCGAAAATACACACTCGAAAAGACTCGAACGCTATAATTTAGCTCAAGATGTGTCCATTTTTATTGAGAACATGCTAATTATCAGGACATGTTGGTCTATAGACCCACATGATCTTGATATTTTTGCCAAGTTTCTAAGCCTAGGCCTCATAAACACGAATTTTCAACTTAGAGCAGTTTCGAGTGTACATTCGAATAATACACACTCGAAAAGACTCGAACGCTTTAATTTAGCTCAACAGGTTTCTATTTTTATTGGAAACATGCTAATGATCAGGACATGTTGGTATGTAGACCCAGATGATCTTGATATTTTAGCAAAATTTTGAAATCTAGGACTCATAAACAAGATTTGTCTACTTTGAGCAGTTTCGAGTGTACATTCGAAAAATGCACACTCGAAAAGATTCGAACGCTATAATTTAGCTCAAGAGGTGTCTATTTTGATTGAAAACATGCTAATTATCTGGACATGTTGGTCTATAGACCCACATGATCTTGATATTTTAGCCAAGTTTTGAAGTCTAGGCCACATAAACAAGATTTTTCTAATTAGAGTAGTTTCGATTGTACATTCGAAAAATACACACTCGAAAAGACTCGAACGCTATAA
Source organism: Papaver somniferum (assembly GCF_003573695.1). NCBI lineage: Eukaryota > Viridiplantae > Streptophyta > Magnoliopsida > Ranunculales > Papaveraceae > Papaver > Papaver somniferum. The sequence goes on along the minus strand of NC_039366.1, from coordinate 200,860,057 downwards.
TTTAGCTCAAGAGGTGTCTATTTTGATTGAAAACATGCTAATTATCAGGACATGTTGGTCTATAGACCCACATGATCTTGATATTTTAGCCAGTTTTAGAAGCCTAGGCCTCATAAACACGAATTTTCTACTTAGAGCAGTTTCGAGTGTACATTCGAATAATACACACTCGAAAAGACTCGAACGCTATAATTTAGCTCATCAGGTTTCTATTTTTATTGGAAACATGCTAATGATCAGGACATGTTGGTCTATAGACCCAGATGATCTTGATATTTTAACAAAATTTTGAAATCTAGGCCTCATAAACAAGATTTGTCTACTTAGAGCAGTTTCGAGTGTACATTCGAAAAATACACACTCGAAAAGACTTGAACGCTATAATTTAGCTCAAGAGGTGTCTATTTTGATTGAAAACATGCTATTGATTAGGACATGTTGGTCTATAGACCCACATGATCTTGATACGTTAGCCAAGTTTTGAAGGCTAGGCCTCATAAACACGAATTTTCTACTTAGAGCAGTTTCGAGTGTACATTCATATAATACACACTCGAAAAGACTCGAACGCTATAATTTAATTCAAGAGGTGTCTATTTTGATTGAAAACATGCTAATTATCAGGACATGTTGGTCTATAGACCCACATGATCTTGATATTTTAGCCAAATTTTGAAGTCTAGGCCTCATAAACACGAATTTTCAACTTAGAGCAGTTTCGAGTGTACATTCATATAATACACACTCGAAAAGACTCCATCGCTATAATTTAGCTCAACCGGTGTCTATTTTTATTGGAAACATGCTAATGATCAGGACATGTTGGTCTATAGACCCATATGATCTTGATATTTTAGCAAAATTATAAATCTAGGCCTCATAAATAAGATTTGTCTACTTAGAGCAGTTTCGAGTGTACATTCGAAAAATACACACTCGAAAAGACTCGAACGCTATAATTTAGCTCAAGAGGTGTCTATTTTGATTGAAAACATGCTAATTATCAGTACATGTTGGTCTATAGACCCACATGATCTTGATATTTTAGCCAAGTTTTGAAGACTAGGCCTCATAAACAAGATTTGTCTACTTAGAGCAGTTTCGAGTGTACATTCGAAAAATACACACCCGAAAAGACTCGAACGCTATAATTTAGCTCAACCGGTGTCTATTTTTGTTGGAAACATGCTAATTATCAGTACATGTTGGTCTATAGACCCACATGATCTTGATATTTTAGCCAAGTTTTGAAGATTAGGCCTCATAAACAAGATTTGTCTACTTAGAGAAGTTTCGAGTGTACATTCGAAAAATACACACCCGAAAAGACTCGAACGCTATAATTTAGCTCAACCGGTGTCTATTTTTGTTGGAAACATGCTAATGATCAGGACATGTCGGTCTATAGACCCACATGATCTTGATATTTTAGCCAAATTTTGAAGTCTAGGCCACATAAACAAGATTTTTCTAATTAGAGCAGTTTCGACTGTACATTCGAAAAATACACACTCAAAAAGACTCGAACGCTATAATTTAGCTCAAGAGGTGTCTATTTTAATTGAAAACATGCTAATTATCAGGACATGTTGGTCTATAGACCCACATGATCTTGATATTTTAGCCAAGTTTTGAAGCCTAGGCCTCATAAACACGAATTTTCTACTTAGAGCAGTTTCGAGTGTACATTCGAATAATACACACTCGAAAAGACTCGAACGCTATAATTTAGCTCATCAGGTTTCAATTTTTATTGGAATCAAGCTAATGATAAGGACATGTTGGTCTATATACCCAGATGATCTTGATATTTTATCAAAATTTTGAAATCTAGGCCTCATAAAAAAGATTTGTCTACTTAGAGCAGTTTCGAGTGTACATTCGAAAAATACACACTCGAAAAGACTCGAACGCTATAATTTAGCTCAAGAGGTGTCTATTTTGATTGAAAACATGCTATTGATCAGGACATGTTGATCTATAGACCACATGATCTTGATACGTTAGCCAAGATTTAAAGGCTAGGCCTCATAAACACGAATTTTCTACTTAGAGCAGTTTCGAGTGTACATTCATATAATACACACTCGAAAAGACTCGAACGCTATAATTTAATTCAAGAGGTGTCTATTTTGATTGAAAACATGCTAATTATCAGGACATGTTGGTCTATAGACCCACATGATCTTGATATTTTAGCCAAGTTTTGAAGCCTAGGCCTCATAAACACGAATTTTCTACTTAGAGCAGTTTCGAGTGTACATTCGAAAAATACACACTCGAAAAGACTCGAACGCTATAATTTAGCTCAAGAGGTGTCTATTTTGATTGGAAACATGCTAATGATCAGGAAATGTTGGTCTATAGACCCACATAATCTTGATATTTTAGCCAAATTTTTAAGTCTAGGCCACATGAACAAGATTTTTCTACTTAGAGCAGTTTCGAGTGTACATTCGAAAAATACACACTCGAAAAGACTCGAACGCTATAATTTAGCTCAAGAGGTGTCTATTTTGATTGGAAACATGCTAATGATCAGGACATGTTGGTCTACAGACCCACATGATCTTGATATTTTGGCCAAATTTTGAAGTCTAGACCACATAAACAAGATTTTTCTACTTAGAGCAGTTTCGAGTGTACATTCGAAAAATACACACTCGAAAAGACTCGAACGCTATAATTTAGCTCAAGAGGTGTCCATTTTTATTGAGAACATGCTAATTATCAGGACATGTTGGTCTATAGACCCACATGATCTTGATATTTTTGCCAAGTTTCTAAGCCTAGGCCTCATAAACACGAATTTTCAACTTAGAGCAGTTTCGAGTGTACATTCGAATAATACACACTCGAAAAGACTCGAACGCTTTAATTTAGCTCAACAGGTTTCTATTTTTATTGGAAACATGCTAATGATCAGGACATGTTGGTATGTAGACCCAGATGATCTTGATATTTTAGCAAAATTTTGAAATCTAGGCCTCATAAACAAGATTTGTCTACTTAGAGCAGTTTCGAGTGTACATTCGAAAAATACACACTCGAAAAGACTCGAACGCTATAATTTAGCTCAAGAGGTGTCTATTTTGATTGAGAACATGCTAATTATCTGGACATGTTGGTCTATAGACCCACATGATCTTGATATTTTAGCCAAGTTTTGAAGTCTAGGCCACATAAACAAGATTTTTCTAATTAGAGCAGTTTCGATTGTACATTCGAAAAATACACACTCGAAAAGACTCGAACGCTATAATTTAGCTCAAGAGGTGTCTATTTTGATTGAAAACATGCTAATTATCAGGACATGTTGGTCTATAGACACACATGATCTTGATATTTTAGCCAAGTTTAGAAGCCTTGGCCTCATAAACACGAATTTTCTACTTAGAGCAGTTTCGAGTGTACATTCGAATAATACACACTCGAAAAGACTCGAACGCTATATTTTAGCTCATCAGGTCTCTATTTTTATTGGAAACATGCTAATGATCAGGACATGTTGGTCTATAGACCCAGATGATCTTGATATTTTAACAAAATTTTGAAATCTAGGCCTCATAAACAAGATTTGTCTACTTAGAGCAGTTTCGAGTGTACATTCAAAAAATACACACTCGAAAAGACTTGAACGCTATAATTTATCTCAAAAGGTGTCTATTTTGATTGAAAACATGCTATTGATTAGGACATGTTGGTCTATAGACCCACATGATCTTGATACGTTAGCCAAGTTTTGAAGGCTAGGCCTCATAAACACGAATTTTCTACTTATAGCAGTTTCGAGTGTACATTCATATAATACACACTCGAAAAGACTCGAACGCTATAATTTAATTCAAGAGGTTTCTATTTTGATTGAAAACATGCTAATTATCAGGACATGTCTGTATATAGACCCACATGATCTTGATATTTTAGCCAAATTTTGAAGTCTAGGCCTCATAAACACAAATTTTCTACTTAGAGCAGTTTCGAGTGTACATTCATATAATACACACTCGAAAAGACTCCAACGCTATAATTTAGCTCAACCGGTGTGTATTTTTATTGGAAACATGCTAATGATCAGGACATGTTGGTCTATAGACCCATATGATCTTGATATTTTAGCAAAATTATAAATCTAGGCCTCATAAACAAGATTTGTCTACTTAGAGCAGTTTCGAGTGTACATTCGAAAAATACACACTCGAAAAGACTCGAACGCTATAATTTAGCTCAAGACGTGTCTATTTTGATTGAAAACATGCTATTTATCAGTACATGTTGGTCTATAGACCCACATGATCTTGATATTTTAGCCAAGTTTTGAAGACTAGGCCTCATAAACAAGATTTGTCTACTTAGAGCAGTTTCGAGTGTACATTCGAAAAATACACACTCGAAAAGACTGGAACGCTATAATTTAGCTCAACCGGTGTCTATTTTTATTGGAAACATGCTAATGATTAGGACATGTCGGTCTATAGACCCACATGATCTTGATATTTTAGCCAAATTTTGAAGTCTAGGCCACATAAACAAGATTTTTCTAATTATAGCAGTTTCGACTGTACATTCGAAAAATACACACTCAAAAAGACTCGAACGCTATAATTTAGCTCAAGAGGTGTCTATTTTAATTGAAAACATGCTAATTATCAGGACATGTTGGTCTATAGACCCACATGATCTTGATATTTTAGCCAAGTTTTGAAGCCTAGGCATCATACACACGAATTTTCTACTTAGAGCAGTTTCGAGTGTATATTCGAAAAATACACACTCGAAAAGACTCGAACGCTATAATTTAGCTCAAGAGGTGTCTATATTGATTGGAAACATGCTAATGATCAGGACATGTTGGTCTATAGACCCACATGATCTTGATATTTTAGCCAAATTCTGAAGTCTAGGCCACATAAACAAGATTTTTCTACTTAGAGCAGTTTCGAGTGTACATTCGAAAAATACACACTCGAAAAGACTCGAACGCTATAATTTAGCTCAAGAGGTGTCTATTTTGATTGAAAACATGCTAATTATGAGGACATGTTGATCTTTAGAACCACATGATCTTCATATGTTAGCCAAGTTTTGAAGGCTAGGCCTCATAAATACGAATTTTCTACTTAGAGCAGTTTCGAGTGTACATTCGAAAAATACACACTCGAAAAGACTCGAACGCTATAATTTAGCTCAAGAGGTGTCTATTTTGATTGGAAACATGCTAATGATCAGGACATGTTGGTCTATAGACCCACATGATCTTGATATTTTAGCCAATTTTGAAGTCTAGGCCACATAAACAAGATTTTTCTACTTAGAGCAGTTTCGAGTGTACATTCGAAAAATACACACTCGAAAAGACTCGAACGCTATAATTTAGCTCAAGAGGTGTCTATTTTGATTGAAAACATGCTATTGATCAGGACATGTTGGTCTATAGACCCACATGATCTTTATATTTTAGACAAATTTTGAAGTCTAGGCCACATAAACAAGATTTTTCTACTTAGAGCAGTTTCGAGTGTACATTCAAAAAATACACACTCGAAAAGACTCGAACGCTATAATTTAGCTCAAGAGGTGTCTATTTTGATGGGAAACATGCTAATGATCAGGACATGTTGGTCTATACACCCACATGATCTTGATATTTTAGCCAAATTTTGAAGTCAAGACCACATAAACAAGATTTTTCTACTTAGAGCAGTTTCGAGTGTACATTCGAAAAATACACACTCGAAAAGACTCGAACGCTATAATTTAGCTCAAGAGGTGTCTATTTTGATTGAAAACATGCTATTGATCAGGACATGTTGGTCTATAAACCCACATGATCTTGATATTTTAGTCAAATTTTGAAGTCTAGGCCACATAAACAAGATTTTTCTACTTAGAGCAGTTTCGAGTGTACATTCGAAAAATACACACTCGAAAAGACTCTAACGCTATAATTTTGCTCAAGAGATGTCTATTTTGATTGAAAACATGCTAATTATCAGGACATGTTGGTCTATAGACCCACATGATCTTGATATTTTAGCCAAATTTTGAAGTCCAGGCCACATAGACAAGATTTTTCTACTTAGAGCAGTTTCGAGTGTACATTCGAAAAATACACACTCGAAAAGACTCGAACGCTATAATTTAGCTCAAGAGGTGTCTATTTTGATTGGAAACATGCTAATGATCAGGACATGTTGGTCTATAAACCCACATGATCTTGATATTTTAGTCAAATTTTGAAGTCTAGGCCACATAAACAAGATTTTTCTACTTAGAGCAGTTTCGAGTGTACATTCGAAAAATACACACTCGAAAAGACTCTAACGCTATAATTTAGCTCAAGAGATGTCTATTTTGATTGAAAACATGCTAATTATCAGGACATGTTGGTCTATAGACCCACATGATCTTGATATTTTAGCCAAATTTTGAAGTCCAGGCCACATAGACAAGATTTTTCTATTTAGAGCAGTTTCGAGTGTACATTCGAAAAATACACACTCGAAAAGACTCGAACGCTATAATTTAGCTCAATAGATGTCTATTTTGATTGAAAACATGCTAATTATCAGGACATGTTGGTCTATAGACCCACATGATCTTGATATTTTAGCCAAGTTTTGAAGCCTAGGCCTCATAAACACAAATTTTCTACTTAGAGCAGTTTTGAGTGTACATTCGAAAAATATACACTCGAAAAGACTAGAACGCTATAATTTAGCTCAAGAGGTGTCTATTTTGATTGGAAACATGCTAATGATCAGGACATGTTGGTCTATAGACCCACATGATCTTGATATTTTAGCCAAGTTTTGAAGCCTAGGCCTCATAAACACGAATTTTCTACTTAGAGCAGATCCAATGTACATTCGAAAAATACACACTCGAAAAGACTCAAACGCTATAATTTAGCTCAAGAGGTGTCTATTTTGATTGGAAACATGCTAATGATCAGGACATGTTGGTCTATAGACCCACATGATCTTGATATTTTGGCCAAATTTTGAAGTCTAGACCACATAAACAAGATTTTTCTACTTAGAGCAGTTTCGAGTGTACATTCGAAAAATACACACTCGAAAAGACTCGAACGCTATAATTTAGCTCAAGATGTGTCCATTTTTATTGAGAACATGCAAATTATCAGGACATGTTGGTCTATAGACCCACATGATCTTGATATTTTTGCCAAGTTTCTAAGCCTAGGCCTCATAAACACGAATTTTCAACTTAGAGCAGTTTCGAGTGTACATTCGAATAATACACACTCGAAAAGACTCGAACGCTTTAATTTAGCTCAACGGGTTTCTATTTTTATTGGAAACATGCTAATGATCAGGACATGTTGGTATGTAGACCCAGATGATCTTGATATTTTAGCAAAATTTTGAAATCTAGGCCTCATAAACAAGATTTGTCTACTTTGAGCAGTTTCGAGTGTACATTCGAAAAATACACACTCGAAAAGACTCGAACGCTATAATTTAGCTCAAGAGGTGTCTATTTTGATTGAAAACATGCTAATTATCTGGACATGTTGGTCTATAGACCCACATGATCTTGATATTTTAGCCAAGTTTTGAAGTCTAGGCCACATAAACAAGATTTTTCTAATTAGAGCAGTTTCGATTGTACATTCGAAAAATACACACTCGAAAAGACTCGAACGCTATAATTTAGCTCAAGAGGTGTCTATTTTGATTGAAAACATGCTAATTATCAGGACATGTTGGTCTATAGACACACATGATCTTGATATTTTAGCCAAGTTTAGAAGCCTTGGCCTCATAAACACGAATTTTCTACTTAGAGCAGTTTCGAGTGTACATTCGAATAATACACACTCGAAAAGACTCGAACGCTATATTTTAGCTCATCAGGTTTCTATTTTTATTGGAAACATGCTAATGATCAGGACATGTTGGTCTATAGACCCAGATGATCTTGATATTTTAACAAAATTTTGAAATCTAGGCCTCATAAACAAGATTTGTCTACTTAGAGCAGTTTCGAGTGTACATTCGAAAAATACACACTCGAAAAGACTTGAACGCTATAATTTATCTCAAGAGGTGTCTATTTTGATTGAAAACATGCTATTGATTAGGACATGTTGGTCTATAGACCCACATGATCTTGATACGTTAGCCAAGTTTTGAAGGCTAGGCCTCATAAACACGAATTTTCTACTTAGAGCAGTTTCGAGTGTACATTCATATAATACACACTCGAAAAGACTCGAACGCTATAATTTAATTCAAGAGGTGTCTATTTTGATTGAAAACATGCTAATTATCAGAACATGTTGGTCTATAGACCCACATGATCTTGATATTTTAGCCAAGTTTTGAAGCCTAGGCCTCATAAACACGAATTTTCTACTTAGAGCAGTTTCGAGTGTACATTCGAAAAATACACACTCGAAAAGACTCGAACGCTATAATTTAGCTCAAGAGGTGTCTATTTTGATTGGAAACATGCTAATGATCAGGACATGTTGGTCTATAGACCCACATGATCTTGATATTTTATCCAAATTTTGAAGTCTAGGCCACATAAACAAGATTTTTTTACTTAGAGCAGTTTCGAGTGTACATTCGAAAAATACACACTCGAAAAGACTCGAACGCTATAATTTAGCTCAAGAGGTGTCTATTTTGTTTGGAAACATGCTAATGATCAGGACATGTTGGTCTATAGACCCAGATGATCTTGATATTTTAGCAAAATTTTGAAATCTAGGCCTCATAAACAAGATTTGTCAACTTAGAGCAGTTTCGAGTGTACATTCGAAAAATACACACTCGAAAAGACTCGAACGCTATAATTTAGCTCAAGAGGTGTCTATTTTGATTGAAAACATGCTATTGATCAGGACATGTTGGTCTATAGACCCACATGATCTTGATAAGTTATCCAAGTTTTGAAGGCTAGGCCTCATAAACAAAAATTTTCTACTTAGAGCAGTTTCGAGTGTACATTCAAATAATACACACTCGAAAAGACTCGAACGCTATAATTTAGCTCAACCGATGTCTATTTTGATTGAAAACATGCTAATTATCAGGACATGTTGGTCTATAGACCCACATGATCTTGATATTTTAGCCAAATTTTGAAGCCTAGGCCTCATAAACAGGAATTTTCTACTTAGAGCAGTTTCGAGTGTACATTCGAATAATACACACTCGAAAAGACTTGAACGCTATAATTTAGATCAACAGGTTTCTATTTTTATTGGAAACATGCTAATGATCAGGACATGTTGGTCTATAGACCTACATGATCTTGATATTTTAGCCTAATTTTGAAGTCTAGTCCACATAAACAAGATTTTTCTACTTAGAGCAGTTTCGAGTGTACACTCGAAAAATACACACTCGAAAAGACTCTAACGCTATAATTTAGCTCAAGAGGTGTCTATTTTTATTGAAAACATGCTATTGATCTGGACATGTTGGTCTATAGACCCACATGATCTTGATATTTTAACCAAATTTTGAGGTTTAGGCCACATAAACAAGATTTTTCTACTTAGAGCAGTTTCGAGTGTACATTCGAAAAATACACACTCGAAAAGACTCGAACGCTATAATTTAGCTCAAGAGGTGTCTATTTTGATTGAAAACATGCTAATTATCAGGACATGTTGGTCTATAGACCCACATGATCTTGATATTTTAGCCAAGTTTTGAATCCTAGGCCTCATAAACACAAATTTTCTACTTAGAGCAGTTTCGACTGTACATTCGAAAAATACACACTCGAAAAGACTAGAACGCTATAATTTAGCTCAAGAGGTGTCTATTTTGATTGGAAACATGCTAATGATCAGGACATGTTGGTCAATAGACCCACATGATCTTGATATTTTAGCCAAATTTTGAAGTCTAGGCCACATAAACAAGATTTTTCTACTTAGAGCAGTTTCGAGTGTACATTCGAAAAATACACACTCGAAAAGACTCGAACGCTATAATTTAGCTCAAGAGGTGTCTATTTTGATTGAAAACATGCTAATTATCAGGACATGTTGGTCTATAGACCCACATGATCTTGATATTTTAGCCAAGTTTTGAATCCTAGGCCTCATAAACACAAATTTTCTACCTAGAGCAGTTTCGAGTGTACATTCGAAAAATACACACTCGAAAAGACTAGAACGCTATAATTTAGCTCAAGAGGTGTCTATTTTGATTGGAAACATGCTAATGATCAGGACATGTTGGTCTATAGACCCACATGATCTTGATATTTTATCCAAATTTTGAAGCCTAGGCCACATAAACACGTATATTCTACTTAGAGCAGTTTCGAGTGTACATTCGAATAATACACACTCGAAAAGACTCGAACGCTATGATTTAGCTCAAGAGGTGTCTATTTTGATTGAAAACATGCTAATTATCAGGACATGTTGGTCTATAGACCCACATGATCTTGATATTTTAGCCAAGTTTTGAATCCTAGGCCTCATAAACACAAATTTTCTACTTAGAGCAGTTTCGAGTGTACATTCGAAAAATACACACTCGAAAAGACTAGAACGCTATAATTTAGCTCAAGAGGTGTCTACTTTGATTGGAAACATGCTAATTATCAGGACATGTTGGTCTATAGACCCACATGATCTTGATATTTTAGCCAAATTTTGAAGTCTAGGCCACATAAACAAGATTTTTCTACTTAGAGCAGTTTCGAGTGTACATTCAAAAAATACACCCTCGAAAAGACTCGAACGCTATAATTTAGCTCAAGAGGTGTCTATTTTGATTGGAAACATGCTAATGATCAGGACATGTTGGTCTATAAACCCACATGATCTTGATATTTTAGTCAAATTTTGAAGTCTAGGCCACATAAACAAGATTTTTCTACTTAGAGCAGTTTCGAGTGTACATTCGAAAAATACACACTCGAAAAGACTCTAACGCTATAATTTAGCTCAAGAGATGTCTATTTTGATTGAAAACATGCTAATTATCAGGACATGTTGGTCTATAGACCCACATGATCTTGATATTTTAGCCAAATTTTGAAGTCCAGGCCACATAGACAAGATTTTTCTATTTAGAGCAGTTTCGAGTGTACATTCGAAAAATACACACTCGAAAAGACTCGAACGCTATAATTTAGCTCAATAGATGTCTATTTTGATTGAAAACATGCTAATTATCAGGACATGTTGGTCTATAGACCCACATGATCTTGATATTTTAGCCAAGTTTTGAAGCCTAGGCCTCATAAACACAAATTTTCTACTTAGAGCAGTTTTGAGTGTACATTCGAAAAATATACACTCGAAAAGACTAGAACGCTATAATTTAGCTCAAGAGGTGTCTATTTTGATTGGAAACATGCTAATGATCAGGACATGTTGGTCTATAGACCCACATGATCTTGATATTTTAGCCAAGTTTTGAAGCCTAGGCCTCATAAACACGAATTTTCTACTTAGAGCAGATCCAATGTACATTCGAAAAATACACACTCGAAAAGACTCAAACGCTATAATTTAGCTCAAGAGGTGTCTATTTTGATTGGAAACATGCTAATGATCAGGACATGTTGGTCTATAGACCCACATGATCTTGATATTTTGGCCAAATTTTGAAGTCTAGACCACATAAACAAGATTTTTCTACTTAGAGCAGTTTCGAGTGTACATTCGAAAAATACACACTCGAAAAGACTCGAACGCTATAATTTAGCTCAAGATGTGTCCATTTTTATTGAGAACATGCTAATTATCAGGACATGTTGGTCTATAGACCCACATGATCTTGATATTTTTGCCAAGTTTCTAAGCCTAGGCCTCATAAACACGAATTTTCAACTTAGAGCAGTTTCGAGTGTACATTCGAATAATACACACTCGAAAAGACTCGAACGCTTTAATTTAGCTCAACAGGTTTCTATTTTTATTGGAAACATGCTAATGATCAGGACATGTTGGTATGTAGACCCAGATGATCTTGATATTTTAGCAAAATTTTGAAATCTAGGCCTCATAAACAAGATTTGTCTACTTAGAGCAGTTTCGAGTGTACATTCGAAAAATACACACTCGAAAAGACTCGAACGCTATAATTTAGCTCAAGAGGTGTCTATTTTGATTGAGAACATGCTAATTATCTGGACATGTTGGTCTATAGACCCACATGATCTTGATATTTTAGCCAAGTTTTGAAGTCTAGGCCACATAAACAAGATTTTTCTAATTAGAGCAGTTTCGATTGTACATTCGAAAAATACACACTCGAAAAGACTCGAACGCTATAATTTAGCTCAAGAGGTGTCTATTTTGATTGAAAACATGCTAATTATCAGGACATGTTGGTCTATAGACACACATGATCTTGATATTTTAGCCAAGTTTAGAAGCCTTGGCCTCATAAACACGAATTTTCTACTTAGAGCAGTTTCGAGTGTACATTCGAATAATACACACTCGAAAAGACTCGAACGCTATATTTTAGCTCATCAGGTTTCTATTTTTATTGGAAACATGCTAATGATCAGGACATGTTGGTCTATAGACCCAGATGATCTTGATATTTTAACAAAATTTTGAAATCTAGGCCTCATAAACAAGATTTGTCTACTTAGAGCAGTTTCGAGTGTACATTCAAAAAATACACACTCGAAAAGACTTGAACGCTATAATTTATCTCAAAAGGTGTCTATTTTGATTGAAAACATGCTATTGATTAGGACATGTTGGTCTATAGACCCACATGATCTTGATACGTTAGCCAAGTTTTGAAGGCTAGGCCTCATAAACACGAATTTTCTACTTATAGCAGTTTCGAGTGTACATTCATATAATACACACTCGAAAAGACTCGAACGCTATAATTTAATTCAAGAGGTTTCTATTTTGATTGAAAACATGCTAATTATCAGGACATGTTGGTATATAGACCCACATGATCTTGATATTTAAGCCAAATTTTGAAGTCTAGGCCTCATAAACACAAATTTTCTACTTAGAGCAGTTTCGAGTGTACATTCATATAATACACACTCGAAAAGACTCCAACGCTATAATTTAGCTCAACCGGTGTGTATTTTTATTGGATACATGATAATGATCAGGACATGTTGGTCTATAGACCCATATGATCTTGATATTTTAGCAAAATTATAAATCTAGGCCTCATAAACAAGATTTGTCTACTTAGAGCAGTTTCGAGTGTACATTCGAAAAATACACACTCGAAAAGACTCGAACGCTATAATTTAGCTCAAGACGTGTCTATTTTGATTGAAAACATGCTATTTATCAGTACATGTTGGTCTATAGACCCACATGATCTTGATATTTTAGCCAAGTTTTGAAGACTAGGCCTCATAAACAAGATTTGTCTACTTAGAGCAGTTTCGAGTGTACATTCGAAAAATACACACTCGAAAAGACTGGAACGCTATAATTTAGCTCAACCGGTGTCTATTTTTATTGGAAACATGCTAATGATTAGGACATGTCGGTCTATAGACCCACATGATCTTGATATTTTAGCCAAATTTTGAAGTCTAGGCCACATAAACAAGATTTTTCTAATTAGAGCAGTTTCGACTGTACATTCGAAAAATACACACTCAAAAAGACTCGAACGCTATAATTTAGCTCAAGAGGTGTCTATTTTAATTGAAAACATGCTAATTATCAGGACATGTTGGTCTATAGACCCACATGATCTTGATATTTTTGCCAAGTTTCTAAGCCTAGGCCTCATAAACACGAATTTTCAACTTACAGCAGTTTCGAGTGTACATTCGAATAATACACACTCGAAAAGACTCGAACGCTTTAATTTAGCTCAACAGGTTTCTATTTTTATTGGAAACATGCTAATGATCAGGACATGTTGGTATGTAGACCCAGATGATCTTGATATTTTAGCAAAATTTTGAAATCTAGGCCTCATAAACAAGATTTGTCTACTTAGAGCAGTTTCGAGTGTACATTCGAAAAATACACACTCGAAAAGACTCGAACGCTATAATTTAGCTCAAGAGGTGTCTATTTTGATTGAGAACATGCTAATTATCTGGACATGTTGGTCTATAGACCCACATGATCTTGATATTTTAGCCAAGTTTTGAAGTCTAGGCCACATAAACAAGATTTTTCTAATTAGAGCAGTTTCGATTGTACATTCGAAAAATACACACTCGAAAAGACTCGAACGCTATAATTTAGCTCAAGAGGTGTCTATTTTGATTGAAAACATGCTAATTATCAGGACATGTTGGTCTATAGACACACATGATCTTGATATTTTAGCCAAGTTTAGAAGCCTTGGCCTCATAAACACGAATTTTCTACTTAGAGCAGTTTCGAGTGTACATTCGAATAATACACACTCGAAAAGACTCGAACGCTATATTTTAGCTCATCAGGTCTCTATTTTTATTGGAAACATGCTAATGATCAGGACATGTTGGTCTATAGACCCAGATGATCTTGATATTTTAACAAAATTTTGAAATCTAGGCCTCATAAACAAGATTTGTCTACTTAGAGCAGTTTCGAGTGTACATTCAAAAAATACACACTCGAAAAGACTTGAACGCTATAATTTATCTCAAAAGGTGTCTATTTTGATTGAAAACATGCTATTGATTAGGACATGTTGGTCTATAGACCCACATGATCTTGATACGTTAGCCAAGTTTTGAAGGCTAGGCCTCATAAACACGAATTTTCTACTTATAGCAGTTTCGAGTGTACATTCATATAATACACACTCGAAAAGACTCGAACGCTATAATTTAATTCAAGAGGTTTCTATTTTGATTGAAAACATGCTAATTATCAGGACATGTCTGTATATAGACCCACATGATCTTGATATTTTAGCCAAATTTTGAAGTCTAGGCCTCATAAACACAAATTTTCTACTTAGAGCAGTTTCGAGTGTACATTCATATAATACACACTCGAAAAGACTCCAACGCTATAATTTAGCTCAACCGGTGTGTATTTTTATTGGAAACATGCTAATGATCAGGACATGTTGGTCTATAGACCCATATGATCTTGATATTTTAGCAAAATTATAAATCTAGGCCTCATAAACAAGATTTGTCTACTTAGAGCAGTTTCGAGTGTACATTCGAAAAATACACACTCGAAAAGACTCGAACGCTATAATTTAGCTCAAGACGTGTCTATTTTGATTGAAAACATGCTATTTATCAGTACATGTTGGTCTATAGACCCACATGATCTTGATATTTTAGCCAAGTTTTGAAGACTAGGCCTCATAAACAAGATTTGTCTACTTAGAGCAGTTTCGAGTGTACATTCGAAAAATACACACTCGAAAAGACTGGAACGCTATAATTTAGCTCAACCGGTGTCTATTTTTATTGGAAACATGCTAATGATTAGGACATGTCGGTCTATAGACCCACATGATCTTGATATTTTAGCCAAATTTTGAAGTCTAGGCCACATAAACAAGATTTTTCTAATTAGAGCAGTTTCGACTGTACATTCGAAAAATACACACTCAAAAAGACTCGAACGCTATAATTTAGCTCAAGATGTGTCTATTTTGATTGAAAACATGCTAATTATCAGGACATGTTGGTCTATAGACCCACATGATCTTGATATTTTACCCAAGTTTTGAAGCCTAGGCCTCATAAACACGAATTTTCTACTAAGAGAAGTTTCAAGTGAAATTCGAATAATACACACTCGAAAAGAATTAAACGCTATAATTTAGCTCAAGAGGTATCTATTTTGATTGAAAACATGTTAATGATAAAGACATGTTGGTAGATAGACCTACATGATATTGATATTTTAGCCAAATTTTGAAGTTTAGGCCTCATAAACAAGTTTTGTCTACTTAGAGAAGTTTCGAGTGTACATTCGAAAAATACACACTCGAAAAGACTCGAACGCTATAATTGAGCTCAAGAGGTGTCTATTTTGATTGAAAACATGTTAATGATAAAGACATGTTGGTACATAGACCCACATGATCTTGATATCTTAGCTACATTTTGAAGTCTAGGCCTCATAAACAAGATTTGTCTACTTCGAGCAGTTTCGAATGTACATTTGAAAAATAAACACTTGAAAAGACTCGAACGCTATAATTTAATTCAAGAGGTGTCTATTTTTATTGAAAACATGTTAATTATAAGGACATGTTGGTCTATAGACCCACATGATCTTGATATTTTAGCTAAGTTTTGAAGCCTAAGCCCCATAAACACGAATTTTCTACTTAGAGAAGTTTCGAGCGTACATTCGAAAAATACACACTCGAAAAGGCTCGAACGCTATAATTTAGCTCAAGAGGTGTCTATTTTGATTGAAAACAATCTAACTATCAGGACATGTTGGTCTATAGACCAAACATTATCTTGATATTTTAGCCAAATTTTGAAGTCTAGGCCTCATAAACAAGATTTTTTTATTTAGAGCAGTTTCGAGTGTACATTCGAAAAATACACACTCGAAAAGACTCGAACGCTGTAATTTAGCTCAAGAGATGTCTATTTTGATTGAAAACATGCTAATTATCAGGACATGTTGGTCTATAGACCCACATGATCTTGATATTTTAGCCAAGTTTTGAAGCCTAGGCCTCATAAACACGAATTTTCTACTTAGAGAAGTTTCGAGTGTACATTCAAATAATACACACTCGAAAAGACTCGAACGTTATAATTTAGCTCAAGAGATGTCTATTTTGATTGCAAACATGCTAATGATCAGGACATGTTGGTCTATAGACCCACATGATCTTGATATTTTAGCCAAATTTTGAAGTCTAGGCCACATAAACAAGATTTTTCTACTTAGAGCAGTTTCGAGTGTACATTCGAAAAATACACACTCGAAAAGACTCGAACGCTATAATTTAGCTCAAGAGGTGTCTATTTTGATTGAAAACATGCTAATTATCAGGACATGTTGGTCTATAGACCCACATGATCTTGATATTTTAGCCAAGTTTTGAATCCTAGGCCTCATAAACACAAATTTACTACTTAGAGCAGTTTCGAGTGTACATTCGAAAAATACACACTCGAAAAGACTAGAACGCTATAATTTAGCTCAAGAGGTGTCTATTTTGATTGGAAACATGCTAATGATCAGGACATGTTGGTCTATAGACCCACATGATCTTGATATTTTAGCCAAATTTTGAAGTCTAGGCCACATAAACAAGATTTTTCTACTTAGAGCAGTTTCGAGTGTACATTCGAAAAATACACACTCGAAAAGACTCGAACGCTATAATTTAGCTCAAGAGGTGTCTATTTTGATTGAAAACATGCTAATTATCAGGACATGTTGGTCTATAGACCCACATGACCTTGATATTTTATCCAAGTTTTGAAGCCTAGGCCTCATAAACACGAATTTTCTACTTAGAGCAGTTTCGAGTGTACATTTTAATAATACACACTCGAAAAGACTCGAACGCTATAATTTAGATCAACAGGTTTCTATTTTATTGGAAACATGCTAATGATCAGGACATGTTGGTCTATAGACCCAGATGATCTTGATATTTTAGCTAAATTTTGAAGTCTAGGCCTCATAAACAAGATTTGTCTACTTAGAACAGTTTCGAGTGTACATTCGAAAAATACACACTCGAAAAGACTCGAACGCTATAATTTAGATGAACAAGTTTCTATTTTTATTGGAAACATGCTAATGATCAGGACATGTTGGTCTATAGATCCAGATGATCTTGATATTTTAGCAAAATTTTGAAGTCTAGGCCACATAAACATGATTTGTCTACTTAGAGCAGTTTCGAGAGTACATTCGGAAAATAAACACTCGAAAAGACTCGAACGCTATAATTTAGCTCAAGAGGTGTCTATTTTGATTGAAAACATACTAATTATCATGACATGTTGGTCTATAGACCCACATGATCTTGATATTTTAGCCAAATTTTGAAGTCTAGGCCACATAAACAAGATTTTTCTACTTAGAGCAGTTTCGAGTGTACATTCGAATAATACACACTCGAAAAGACTCGAACGCTATAATTTATCTCAAGAGATGTCTATTTTAATTGAAAACATGCTAATTATCAGGACATGTTGGTCTATAGCCCCACATGATCTTGATATTTAGCCAAATTTTGAAGTCTAGGCCACATAAACAAGATTTTTCTACTTAGAGCAGTTTCGAGTGTACATTCGAAAAATACACACTCGAAAAGACTCGAACGCTATAATTTAGCTCAAGAGGTGTCTATTTTGATTGAAAACATGCTAATTATCAGGACATGTTGGTCTATAGACCCACATGATCTTGATATTTTAGCCAAGTTTTGAATCCTAGGCCTCATAAACACAAATTTTCTACTTAGAGCAGTTTCGACTGTACATTCGAAAAATACACACTCGAAAAGACTAGAACGCTATAATTTAGCTCAAGAGGTGTCTATTTTGATTGGAAACATGCTAATGATCAGGACATGTTGGTCAATAGACCCACATGATCTTGATATTTTAGCCAAATTTTGAAGTCTAGGCCACATAAACAAGATTTTTCTACTTAGAGCAGTTTCGAGTGTACATTCGAAAAATACACACTCGAAAAGACTCGAACGCTATAATTTAGCTCAAGAGGTGTCTATTTTGATTGAAAACATGCTAATTATCAGGACATGTTGGTCTATAGACCCACATGATCTTGATATTTTATCCAAGTTTTGAAGCCTAGGCTTCATAAACACGGATATTCTACTTAGAGCAGTTTCGTGTGTACATTCGAATAATACACACTCGAAAAGACTCGAACGCTATAATTTATCTCAAGAGATGTCTATTTTGATTGAAAACATGCTAATTATCAGGACATGTTAGTCTATTGACCCACATGATCTTGATGTTTTAGCCAAGTTTTGAAGCCTAGGCCTCATACACACGAATTTTCTACTTAGAGCAGTTTCGAGTGTACATTCGAATAATACACACTCGAAAAGACTCGAACGCTATAATTTATCTCAAGAGATGTCTATTTTGATTGAAAACATGCTAATTATCAGGACATGTTGGTCTATAGACCCACATGATCTTGATATTTTAGCCAAATTTTGAAGCCTAGGCCTCATAAACAAGATTTTTCTACTTAGAGCAGTTTCGAGTGTACATTCGAAAAATACACACTCGAAAAGACTAGAACGCTATAATTTAGCTCAAGAGGTGTCTATATTGATTGGAAACATGCTAATGATCAGAACATGTTGGTCTATAGACCAACATGATCTTGATATTTTATCCAAATTTTGAAGTCTAGGCCACATAAACAAGATTTTTCTACTTAGAGCAGTTTCGAGTGTACATTCGAAAAATACACACTCGAAAAGACTCGAACGCTATAATTTAGCTCAAGAGGTGTCTATTTTGATTGAAAACATGCTAATTATCAGGACATGTTGGTCTATAGACCCACATGATCTTGATATTTTATCCAAGTTTTGAAGCCTAGGCTTCATAAACACGGATATTCTACTTAGAGCAGTTTCGTGTGTACATTCGAATAATACACACTCGAAAAGACTCGAACGCTATAATTTATCTCAAGAGATGTCTATTTTGATTGAAAACATGCTAATTATCAGGACATGTTGGTCTATAGACCCACATGATCTTGATATTTTAGCCAATTTTGAAGTCTAGGCCACATAAACAAGATTTTTCTACTTAGAGCAGTTTCGAGTGTACATTCGAAAAATACACACTCGAAAAGACTCGAACGCTATAATTTAGCTCAAGAGGTGTCTATTTTGATTGAAAACATGCTATTGATCAGGACATGTTGGTCTATAGACCCACATGATCTTGATATTTTAGCCAAATTTTGAAGTCTAGGCCACATAAACAAGATTTTTCTACTTAGAGCAGTTTCAAGTGTACATTCAAAAAATACACACTCGAAAAGATTCGAACGCTATAATTTAGCTCCAGAGATGTCTATTTTGATTGAAAACATGCTAATTATTAGGACATGTTGGTCTATAGACCCACATGATCTTGATATTTTAGCCAAGTTTTGAAGCCTAGGCCTCATAAACACAAATTTTCTACTTAGAGCAGTTTCGAGTGTACATTCGAAAAATACACACTCGAAAAGACTAGAACGCTATAATTTAGCTCAAGAGGTGTCTATATTGATTGGAAACATGCTAATGATCAGGACATGTTGGTCTATAGACCCACATGATCTTGATATTTTAACCAAACTTTAAAGTCTAGGCCACATAAACAAGATTTTTCTACTTAGAGCAGTTTCGAGTGTACATTCGAAAAATACACACTCGAAAAGACTCGAACGCTATAATTTAGCTCAAGAGGTGTCTATTTTGATTGAAAACATGCTAATTATCAGGACATGTTGGTCTATAGACCCACATGATCTTGATATTTTAGCCAAGTTTTGAATCCTAGGCCTCATAAACACAAATTTTCTACTTAGAGCAGTTTCGAGTGTACATTCGAAAAATACACACTCGAAAAGACTAGAACGCTATAATTTAGCTCAAGAGGTGTCTATATTGATTGGAAACATGCTAATGATCAGGACATGTTGGTGTATAGACCCACATGATCTTGATATTTTAGCCAAACTTTGAAGTCTAGGCCACATAAACAATATTTTTCTACTTAGAGCAGTTTCGAGTGTACATTCGAAAAATACACACTCGAAAAGACTCGAACGCTATAATTTAGCTCAAGAGGTGTCTATTTTGATTGAAAACATGCTAATTATCAGGACATGTTGGTCTATAGACCCACATGATCTTGATATTTTAGCCAAGTTTTAAAGCCTAGGCCTCATAAACACGAATTTTCTACTTAGAGCAGTTTCGAGTGTACATTCGAAAAATACACACTCGAAAAGACTCGAACGCTATAATTTAGCTCAAGAGGTGTCTATTTTGATTGGAAACATGCTAATGATCAGGACATGTTGGTCTATAGACCCGCATGATCTTGATATTTTAGCAAAATTTTCAAATCTAGGCCTCATAAACAAGATTTGTCTACTTAGAGCAGTTTCGAGTGTACATTCGAAAAATACACACTCGAAAAGACTCGAACGTTATAATTTAGATCAAGAGATGTCTATTTTTATTGAAAACATGTTAATTATCAGGACATGTTTGTCTATAGACCCACATGATCTTGATATTTTAGCCAAGTTTTGAAGCCTAGGCCTCATAAACACGAATTTTCTACTTAGAGCAGTTTCGAGTGTACATTCGAAAAATACACACTCGAAAAGACTCGAACGCTATAATTTAGCTCAACCGATGTCTATTTTGATTGAAAACATGCTAACTTTATCATGACATGTTGGTCTATAGACCCACATGATCTTGATATTTTAGCCAAGTTTTGAAGCCTAGGCCTCATAAACACGAATTTTCTACTTAGAGCAGTTTCGAGTGTACATTCGAAAAATACACACTCGAAAAGACTCGAACGCTATAATTTAGCTCAAGAGGTGTCTATTTTGATTGAAAACATGCTATTGATCAGGACATGTTGGTCTATAGACCCACATGATCTTGATATGTTAGCCAAGTTTTAAAGGCTAGGCCTCATAAACACGAATTTTCTACTTAGAGCAGTTTCGAGTGTACATTCAAATAATATACACTTGAAAAGACTCGAATGCTATAATTTAGCTCAACCGATGTCTATTTTGATTGAAAACATGCTAACTTTATCATGACATGTTGGTCTATAGACCCACATGATCTTGATACTTTAGCTAAATTTTGAAGTCTAGGCCTCATAAACAAGATTTGTCTACTTAGAGCAGTTTCGAGTGTACATTCGAAAAATACACACTCGAAAAGACTCGAACGTTATAATTTAGCTCAAGAGATGTCTATTTTGATTGAAAACATGCTAATTATCAGGACAGTTTGTCTATATACCCACATGATCTTGATATTTTAGCCAAGTTTTGAAGCCTAGGCCTCATAAACACGAATTTTCTACTTAGAGCAGTTTCGAGTGAACATTCGAAAAATACACACTCGAAAAGACTCGAACGCTATAATTTAGCTCAAGAGGTGTCTATTTTGATTGGAAACATGCTAATGATCAGGACATGTTGGTCTATAGACCCAGATAATCTTGATATTTTAGCAAAATTTTGAAATCTAGGCCTCATAAACAAGATTTATCTACTTAGAGCAGTTTCGAGTGTACATTCGAAAAATACACACTCGAAAAGACTCGAACGCTATAATTTAGCTCAAGAGGTGTCTATTTTGATTGAAAACATGCTATTGATCAGGACATGTTGATCTATAGACCACATGATCTTGATACGTGAGCCAAGATTTAAAGGCTAGGCCTCATAAACACGAATTTTCTACTTAGAGCAGTTTCGAGTGTACATTCATATAATACACACTCGAAAAGACTCGAACGCTATAATTTAATTCAAGAGGTGTCTATTTTTATTGAAAACATGCTAATTATCCGGACATGTTGGTCTATAGACCCACATGATCTTGATATTTTAGCCAAGTTTTGAAGACTAGGCCTCATAAACAAGATTTGTCTACTTAGAGCAGTTTCGAGTGTACATTCGAAAAATACACACTCGAAAAGACTGGAACGCTATAATTTAGCTCAACCGGTGTCTATTTTTATTGGAAACATGCTAATGATTAGGACATGTCGGTCTATAGACCCACATGATCTTGATATTTTAGCCAAATTTTGAAGTCTAGGCCACATAAACAAGATTTTTCTAATTAGAGCAGTTTCGACTGTACATTCGAAAAATACACACTCAAAAAGACTCGAACGCTATAATTTAGCTCAAGATGTGTCTATTTTAATTGAAAACATGCTAATTATCAGGACATGTTGGTCTATAGACCCACATGATCTTGATATTTTACCCAAGTTTTGAAGCCTAGGCCTCATAAACACGAATTTTCTACTTAGAGAAGTTTCGAGTGAAATTCGAATAATACACACTCGAAAAGAATTAAACGCTATAATTTAGCTCAAGAGGTATCTATTTTGATTGAAAACATGTTAATGATAAAGACATGTTGGTAGATAGACCTACATGATATTGATATTTTAGCCAAATTTTGAAGTTTAGGCCTCATAAACAAGTTTTGTCTACTTAGAGAAGTTTCGAGTGTACATTCGAAAAATACACACTCGAAAAGACTCGAACGCTATAATTGAGCTCAAGAGGTGTCTATTTTGATTGAAAACATGTTAATGATAAAGACATGTTGGTACATAGACCCACATGATCTTGATATCTTAGCTACATTTTGAAGTCTAGGCCCCATAAACAAGATTTGTCTACTTCGAGCAGTTTCGAATGTACATTTGAAAAATAAACACTTGAAAAGACTCGAACGCTATAATTTAATTCAAGAGGTGTCTATTTTTATTGAAAACATGTTAATTATAAGGACATGTTGGTCTATAGACCCACATGATCTTGATATTTTAGCTAAGTTTTGAAGCCTAAGCCCCATAAACACGAATTTTCTACTTAGAGAAGTTTCGAGCGTACATTCGAAAAATACACACTCGAAAAGGCTCGAACGCTATAATTTAGCTCAAGAGGTGTCTATTTTGATTGAAAACAATCTAACTATCAGGACATGTTGGTCTATAGACCAAACATTATCTTGATATTTTAGCCAAATTTTGAAGTCTAGGCCTCATAAACAAGATTTTTTTATTTAGAGCAGTTTCGAGTGTACATTCGAAAAATACACACTCGAAAAGACTCGAACGCTGTAATTTAGCTCAAGAGATGTCTATTTTGATTGAAAACATGTTAATTATCAGGACATGTTGGTCTATAGACCCACATAATCTTGATATTTTAGCCAAGTTTTAAAGCCTAGGCCTCATAAACACGAATTTTCTACTTAGAGCAGTTTCGAGTGTACATTCGAAAAATACACACTCGAAAAGACTCGAACGCTATAATTTAGCTCAAGAGGTGTCTATTTTGATTGGAAACATGCTAATGATCAGGACATGTTGGTCTATAGACCCAGATAATCTTGATATTTTAGCAAAATTTTGAAATCTAGGCCTCATAAACAAGATTTATCTACTTAGAGCAGTTTCGAGTGTACATTCGAAAAATACACACTCGAAAAGACTCGAACGCTATAATTTAGCTCAAGAGGTGTCTATTTTGATTGAAAACATGCTATTGATCAGGACATGTTGATCTATAGACCACATGATCTTGATACGTGAGCCAAGATTTAAAGGCTAGGCCTCATAAACACGAATTTTCTACTTAGAGCAGTTTCGAGTGTACATTCATATAATACACACTCGAAAAGACTCGAACGCTATAATTTAATTCAAGAGGTGTCTATTTTTATTGAAAACATGCTAATTATCTGGACATGTTGGTCTATAGACCCACATGATCTTGATATTTTAGCCAAGTTTTGAAGCCTAGGCCTCATAAACACGAATTTTCTACTTAGAGCAGTTTCGAGTGTACATTCGAATAATACACACTTGAAAAGAATCGAACGCTATAATTTAGCTCAAGAGGTATCTATTTTGATTGGAAACATGCTAATGATAAAGACACGTTGGTCGATAGACCCACATGATCTTGAAATTTTAGCCAAATTTTGATGTCTAGGCCTCATAAACAAGTTTTGTCTACTTAGAGCAGTTTCGAGTGTACATTCGAAAAATACACACTCGAAAAGACTCGAACGTTATAATTTAGCTCACGAGATGTCTATTTTTATTGAAAACATGCTAATTATCAGGACATGTTGGTCTATAGACCCACATGATCTTGATATTTTAGCCAAGTTTTGAAGCCTAGGCCTCATAAACACGAATTTTCTACTTAGAGAAATTCCGAGCGTACATTCGAATAATACACACTCGAAAAGAATCGAACGCTATAATTTAGCTCAAGAGGTATCTATTTTGATTGGAAACATGCTAATGATAAAGACATGTTGGTCCATAGACCCACATGATCTTGATATTTTAGCCAAATTTTGAAGTCTAGGCCTCATAAACAAGATTTGTCTACTTAGAGCAGTTTCGAGTGTACATTCGAAAAATACACACTCGAAAAGACTCGAACGTTGTAATTTAGCTCAAGAGGTGTCTATTTTGATTGAAAACATGCTAATGATAAAGACATATTGGTATATAGACCCACATGATCTTGATATTTTAGCCAAATTTTGAAGTCTAGGCCTCATAAACAAGATTTGTCTCCTTAGAGCAGTTTCGAGTGTACATTCGAAAAATACACACTCGAAAAGACTCGAACGCTATAATTTTTCTCAAGAGGTGTCTATTTTGATTGGAAAAATGCTACTGATCCGGACATGTTGGTCTATAGACCCACATGATCTTGATATTTCAGCCAAATTTTGAAGTCTAGGCCTCATAAACAATATTTTTCTACTTAGAGCAGTTTCGAGTGTACATTCGAAAAATACACACTCGAAAAGACTCGAACGCTATAATTTAGCTCAAGAGGTGTCTATTTTAATTGAAAACAATCTAACTATCAGGACATGTTGGTCTATAGACCAAACATTATCTTGATATTTTAGCCAAATTTTGAAGTCTAGGCCTCATAAACAAGATTTTTTTATTTAGAGCAGTTTCGAGTGTACATTCGAAAAATACACACTCGAAAAGACTCGGAAGCTGTAATTTAGCTCAAGAGATGTCTATTTTGATTGAAAACATGTTAATTATCAGGACATGTTGGTCTATAGACCCACATAATCTTGATATTTTAGCCAAGTTTTAAAGCCTAGGCCTCATAAACACGAATTTTCTACTTAGAACAGTTTCGAGTGTACATTCGAATAATACACAATCGAAAAGAATCGAACACTATAATTTAGCTCAAGATGTGTCTATTTTGATTGGAAACATGCTAATGATCAAGACTTGTTATCCTATAGACCCACATGATATTGATATTTTACCCAAGTTTTGAAGCCTAGGCCTCATAAACACGAATTTTCTACTTAGAGAAGTTTCGAGCGTACATTCGAATAATACACACTCGAAAAGAATCGAACGCTATAATTTAGCTCAAGAGGTATCTATTTTGATTGGAAAGATGCTAATGATAAAGACATGTTGGTCCATAGACCCACATGATCTTGATATTTTAGCCAAATTTTGAAGTCTAGGCCTCATAAACAAGATTTGTCTACTTAGAGTAGTTTCGAGTGTACATTCGAAAAATACACACTCGAAAAGACTCGAACGCTGTAATTTAGCTCAAGAGGTGTCTATATTGATTGAAAACATGCTAATGATAAAGACATGTTGGTAAATAGACCCACATGATCTTGATATTTTAGCCAAATTTTGAAGTCTAGGCCTCATAAACAAGATTTGTCTACTTAGAGCAGTTTCGAGTGTACATTCGAAAAATACACACTCGAAAAGACTCGAACGCTGTAATTTAGCTCAAGAGGTGTCTATTTTGATTGAAAACATGCTAATGATAAAGACATGTTGGTATATAGACCCACATGATCTTGATATTTTAGCCAAATTTTGAAGTCTAGGCCTCATAAACAAGATTTGTCTCCTTAGAGCAGTTTCGAGTGTACATTCGAAAAATACACACTCGAAAAGACTCGAACGCTATAATTTAATTAAAGAGGTGTCTATTTTGATTGAAAACATGCTAATGATCAGGACATGTTGGTCTGTAGACCCACATGATCTTGATATTTTAGCCAAGTTTTAAAGGCTAAGCCTCATAAACAAGATTTTTCTATTTAGAGAAGTTTCAAGTGTACATTCAAAAAATACACACTCGAAAAGGCTCGAACGCTATAATTTAGCTCAAGAGGTGCCTATTTTGATTGGAAACATGCTAATGATCAGGACATGTTGGTCTATAGTCCCACATGATCTTAATATTTTATCCATGTTTTGAAGCCTAGGCCTCATAAACAAGATTTTTCTATTTAGAGAAGTTTCAAGTGTACATTCAAAAAATACACACTCGAAAAGGCTCGAACGCTATAATTTAGCTCAAGAGATGTCTATTTTGATCGAAAACATGCTAATTATCAGGACATGTTGGTCTATAGACCCATATGATCTTGATATTTTAGCCAAGTTTTGAAGCCTAGGCCTCGTAAACACGAATTTTCTACTTAGAGAAGTTTCGAGCGTACATTCGAATAATACACACTCGAAAAGAATCGAACGCTATAATTTAGCTCAAGAGGTATCTATTTTGATTGGAAAGATGCTAATGATAAAGACATGTTGGTCCATAGACCCACATGATCTTGATATTTTAGCCAAATTTTGAAGTCTAGGCCTCATAAACAAGATTTGTCTACTTAGAGTAGTTTCGAGTGTACATTCGAAAAATACACACTCGAAAAGACTCGAACGCTGTAATTTAGCTCAAGAGGTGTCTATATTGATTGAAAACATGCTAATGATAAAGACATGTTGGTAAATAGACCCACATGATCTTGATATTTTAGCCAAATTTTGAAGTCTAGGCCTCATAAACAAGATTTGTCTACTTAGAGCAGTTTCGAGTGTACATTCGAAAAATACACACTCGAAAAGACTCGAACGCTGTAATTTAGCTCAAGAGGTGTCTATTTTGATTGAAAACATGCTAATGATAAAGACATGTTGGTATATAGACCCACATGATCTTGATATTTTAGCCAAATTTTGATGTCTAGGCCTCATAAACAAGATTTGTCTCCTTAGAGCAGTTTCGAGTGTACATTCGAAAAATACACACTCGAAAAGACTCGAACGCTATAATTTTTCTCAAGAGGTGTCTATTTTGATTGGAAAAATGCTACTGATCCGGACATGTTGGTATATAGACCCACATGATCTTGATATTTCAGCCAAATTTTGAAGTCTAGGCCTCATAAATAATATTTTTCTACTTAGAGAAGTTTCGAGTGTACATTCGAAAAATACACACTCGAAAAGACTCGAACGCTATAATTTAGCTCAAGAGGTGTCTATTTTGATTGAAAACATGCTAATTATCAGGACATGTTGGTCTATAGACCCACATGATCTTGATATTTTACCCAAGTTTTGAAACCTAGGCCTCATAAATACGAATTTTCTACTTAGAGAAGTTTCGAGTGAAATTCGAATAATACACACTCGAAAAGAATTGAACGCTATAATTTAGCTCAAGAGGTATCTATTTTGATTGAAAACATGTTAATGATAAAGACATGTTGGTAGATAGACCTACATGATATTGATATTTTAGCCAAATTTTGAAGTTTAGGCCTCATAAACAAGTTTTGTCTACTTAGAGAAGTTTCGAGTGTACATTCGAAAAATACACACTCGAAAAGACTCGAACGCTATAATTTAGCTCAAGAGGTGTCTATTTTGATTGAAAACATGTTAATGATAAAGACATGTTGGTACATAGACCCACATGATCTTGATATTTTAGCTACATTTTGAAGTCTAGGCCTCATAAACAAGATTTGTCTACTTAGAGCAGTTTCGAGTGTACATTTGAAAAATAAACACTTGAAAAGACTCGAACGCTATAATTTAATTCAAGAGGTGTCTATTTTTATTGAAAACATGCTAATTATAAGGACATGTTGGTCTATAGACCCACATGATCTTGATATTTTAGCTAAGTTTTGAAGCCTAAGCCCCATAAACACGAATTTTCTACTTAGAGAAGTTTCGAGCGTACATTCGAAAAATACACACTCGAAAAGGCTCGAACGCTATAATTTAGCTCAAGAGGTGTCTATTTTGATTGAAAACAATCTAACTATCAGGACATGTTGGTCTATAGACCAAACATTATCTTGATATTTTAGCCAAATTTTGAAGTCTAGGCCTCAAAAACAAGATTTTTTTTATTTAGAGCAGTTTCGAGTGTACATTCGAAAAATACACACTCGAAAAGACTCGAACGCTGTAATTTAGCTCAAGAGGTGTCTATTTTGATTGAAAACATGCTAATGATAAAGACATGTTGGTATATAGACCCACATGATCTTGATATTTTAGCCAAATTTTGAAGTCTAGGCCTCATAAACAAGATTTGTCTCCTTAAAGCAGTTTCGAGTGTACATTCGAAAAATACACACTCGAAAAGACTCGAACGCTATAATTTTTCTCAAGAGGTGTCTATTTTTATTGGAAAAATGCTACTGATCCGGACATGTTGGTATATAGACCCACATGATCTTGATATTTCAGCCAAATTTTGAAGTCTAGGCCTCATAAACAATATTTTTCTACTTAGAGAAGTTTCGAGTGTACATTCCAAAAATACACACTCGAAAAGACTCGAACGCTATAATTTAGCTCAAGAGGTGTCTATTTTGATTGAAAACATGTTAATGATAAAGACATGTTGGTAGATAGACCTACATGATATTGATATTTTAGCCAAATTTTGAAGTTTAGGCCTCATAAACAAGATTTGTCTACTTAGAGAAGTTTCGAGTGTACATTCGAAAAATACACACTCGAAAAGACTCGAACGCTATAATTTAGCTCAAGAGGTGTCTATTTTGATTGAAAACATGTTAATGATAAAGACATGTTGGTACATAGACCCACATGATCTTGATATTTTAGCTACATTTTGAATTCTAGGCCTCATAAACAAGATTTGTCTACTTAGAGCAGTTTCGAGTGTACATTTGAAAAATAAACACTTGAAAAGACTCGAACGCTATAATTTTAATTCAAGAGGTGTCTATTTTTATTGAAAACATGCTAATTATAAGGACATGTTGGTCTATAGACCCACATGATCTTGATATTTTAGCTAAGTTTTGAAGCCTAAGCCCCATAAACACGAATTTTCTACTTAGAGAAGTTTCGAGCGTACATTCGAAAAATACACACTCGAAAAGGCTCGAACGCTATAATTTAGCTCAAGAGGTGTCTATTTTGATTGAAAACAATCTAACTATCAGGACATGTTGGTCTATAGACCAAACATTATCTTGATATTTTAGCCAAATTTTGAAGTCTAGGCCTCATAAACAAGATTTTTTTATTTAGAGCAGTTTCGAGTGTACATTCGAAAAATACACACTCGAAAAGACTCGAACGCTGTAATTTAGCTCAAGAGATGTCTATTTTGATTGAAAACATGCTAATTATCAGGACATGTTGGTCTATAGACCCACATGATCTTGATATTTTAGCCAAGTTTTAAAGCCTAGGCCTCATAAACACGAATTTTCTACTTAGAACAGTTTCGAGTGTACATTCGAATAATACACAATCGAAAAGAATCGAACACTATAATTTAGCTCAAGAGGTGTCTATTTTGATTGGAAACATGCTAATGATCAAGACATGTTGGCCTATAGACCCACATGATATTGATATTTTAGCCAAATTTTGAAGTCTAGGCCTCATAAACAAGATTTGTCTACTTAGAGCAGTTTCGAGTTTACATTCGAAAAATACACACTCGAAAAGACTCGAACGCTATAATTTATCTCCAGGGGTGTCTATTTTGATTGAAAACATGCTAATTATCAGGACATGTTGGTCTATAGACCCACATGATCTTGATATTTTAGCCAAGTTTTGAAGCCTAGGCCTCATAAACAAGAATTTTCTACTTAGAGCAGTTTCATGTGTACATTCGAATAATAAACACTCGAAGAGACTCGAAAGCTATAATTTGGCTCAACAGGTGTCTATTTTTATTGGAAACATTCTAAAGACCATGACATGTTGGTATTTAGACCCACATGATCTTAATATTTTATCCAAATTTTGCAGTTACGGGTGTACATTCGAAAAATACACACTCGAAAAGACTCGAACGCTATAATTTAATTAAAGAGGTGTCTATTTTGATTTAAAACATGCTAATGATCAGGACATGTTGGTCTGTAGACCCACATGATCTTGATATTTTAGCCAAGTTTTAAAGGCTAAGCCTCATAAACAAGATTTTTCTATTTAGAGAAGTTTCAAGTGTACATTCAATAAATACACACTCGAAAAGGCTCGAACGCTATAATTTAGCTCAAGAGGTGTCTATTTTGATTGGAAACATGCTAATGATCAGGACATGTTGGTCTATAGTCCCACATGATCTTAATATTTTAGCCATGTTTTGAAGCCTAGTCCTCATAAACAAGATTTTTCTATTTAGAGAAGTTTCAAGTGTACATTCAAAAAATACACACTCGAAAAGGCTCGAACGCTATAATTTAGCTCAAGAGGTGTCTATTTTGATTGAAAACATGCTAATTATCA
>NC_039366.1:200828552-200828748 GCF_003573695.1 Papaver somniferum | reverse complement strand
AATTTAGCTCAAGAGGTATCTATTTTGATTGAAAACATGTTAATGATAAAGACATGTTGGTAGATAGACCTACATGATATTGATATTTTAGCCAAATTTTGAAGTTTAGGCCTCATAAACAAGTTTTGTCTACTTAGAGAAGTTTCGAGTGTACATTCGAAAAATACACACTCGAAAAGACTCGAACGCTATAATT
>NC_039366.1:200814680-200828542 GCF_003573695.1 Papaver somniferum | reverse complement strand
AAATACACACTCGAAAAGGCTCGAACGCTATAATTTAGCTCAAGAGGTGTCTATTTTGATTGGAAACATGCTAATGATCAGGACATGTTGGTCTATAGTCCCACATGATCTTAATATTTTAGCCATGTTTTGAAGCCTAGTCCTCATAAACAAGATTTTTCTATTTAGAGAAGTTTCAAGTGTACATTCAAAAAATACACACTCGAAAAGGCTCGAACGCTATAATTTAGCTCAAGAGGTGTCTATTTTGATTGAAAACATGCTAATTATCAAGACATGTTGGTCTATATACCCACATGATCTTGATATTTTACCCAAGTTTTGAAGCCTAGGCCTCATAAACACGAATTTTCTACTTAGAGAAGTTTCGAGTGAAATTCGAATAATACACACTCGAAAAGAATTGAACGCTATAATTTAGCTCAAGAGGTATCTATTTTGATTGAAAACATGTTAATGATAAAGACATGTTGGTAGATAGACCTACATGATATTGATATTTTAGCCAAATTTTGAAGTTTAGGCCTCATAAACAAGTTTTGTCTACTTAGAGAAGTTTCGAGTGTACATTCGAAAAATACACACTCGAAAAGACTCGAACGCTATAATTTAGCTCAAGAGGTGTCTATTTTGATTGAAAACATGTTAATGATAAAGACATGTTGGTACATAGACCCACATGATCTTGATATTTTAGCTACATTTTGAAGTCTAGGCCTCATAAACAAGATTTGTCTACTTAGAGCAGTTTCGAGTGTACATTTGAAAAATAAACACTTGAAAAGACTCGAACGCTATAATTTAATTCAAGAGGTGTCTATTTTTATTGAAAACATGCTAATTATAAGGACATGTTGGTCTATAGACCCACATGATCTTGATATTTTAGCTAAGTTTTGAAGCCTAAGCCCCATAAACACGAATTTTCTACTTAGAGAAGTTTCGAGCGTAGATTCGAAAAATACACACTCGAAAAGGCTCGAACGCTATAATTTAGCTCAAGAGGTGTCTATTTTGATTGAAAACAATCTAACTATCAGGACATGTTGGTCTATAGACCAAACATTATCTTGATATTTTAGCCAAATTTTGAAGTCTAGGCCTCATAAACAAGATTTTTTTATTTAGAGCAGTTTCGAGTGTACATTCGAAAAATACACACTCGAAAAGACTCGAACGCTGTAATTTAGCTCAAGAGATGTCTATTTTGATTGAAAACATGCTAATTATCAGGACATGTTGGTCTATAGACCCACATGATCTTGATATTTTAGCCAAGTTTTAAAGCCTAGGCCTCATAAACACGAATTTTCTACTTAGAACAGTTTCGAGTGTACATTCGAATAATACACAATCGAAAAGAATCGAACACTATAATTTAGCTCAAGAGGTGTCTATTTTGATTGGAAACATGCTAATGATCAAGACATATTGGCCTATAGACCCACATGATATTGATATTTTAGCCAAATTTTGAAGTCTAGGCCTCATAAACAAGATTTGTCTACTTAGAGCAGTTTCGAGTTTACATTCGAAAAATACACACTCGAAAAGACTCGAACGCTATAATTTATCTCCAGGGGTGTCTATTTTGATTGAAAACATGCTAATTATCAGGACATGTTGGTCTATAGACCCACATGATCTTGATATTTTAGCCAAGTTTTGAAGCCTAGGCCTCATAAACACGAATTTTCTACTTAGAGCAGTTTCATGCGTACATTCGAATAATAAACACTCGAAAAGACTCGAAAGCTATAATTTGGCTCAACAGGTGTCTATTTTTATTGGAAACATTCTAAAGACCAGGACATGTTGGTATTTAGACCCACATGATCTTAATATTTTATCCAAATTTTGCAGTTACGGGTGTACATTCGAAAAATACACACTCGAAAAGACTCGAACGCTATAATTTAATTAAAGAGGTGTCTATTTTGATTGAAAACATGCTAATGATCAGGACATGTTGGTCTGTAGACCCACATGATCTTGATATTTTAGCCAAGTTTTAAAGGCTAAGCCTCATAAACAAGATTTTTCTATTTAGAGAAGTTTCAAGTGTACATTCAAAAAATACACACTCGAAAAGGATCGAACGCTATAATTTAGCTCAAGAGGTGTCTATTTTGATTGGAAACATGCTAATGATCAGGACATGTTGGTCTATAGTCCCACATGATCTTAATATTTTAGCCATGTTTTGAAGCCTAGTCCTCATAAACAAGATTTTTCTATTTAGAGAAGTTTCAAGTGTACATTCAAAAAATACACACTCGAAAAGGCTCGAACGCTATAATTTAGCTCAAGAGGTGTCTATTTTGATTGAAAACATGCTAATTATCAGGACATGTTGGTCTATATACCCACATGATCTTGATATTTTACCCAAGTTTTGAAGCCTAGGCCTCATAAACACGAATTTTCTACTTAGAGAAGTTTCGAGTGAAATTCGAATAATACACACTCGAAAAGAATTGAACGCTATAATTTAGCTCAAGAGGTATCTATTTTGATCGGAAACATGTTAATGATCAGGACATGTTGGTCTATAGACCCACATGATCTTGATATTTTGTCCAAATTTTGAAGTCTAGGCCTCATAAACAAGATTTTCTACTTAGAGCAGTTTCGAGTATACATTCGAATAATACACACTCGAAAAAGACTCGAATGCTATAATTTAGCTCAACAGGTGTCTATTTTTATTGGAAACATTCTAAAGACCAGGACAGTTGGTATTTAGACCCACATGATCTTAATATTTTATCCAAATTTTGCAGTTACGGGTGTACATTCGAAAAACACACACTCGAAAAGACTCGAACGCTATAATTTAATTAAAGAGGTGTCTATTTTGATTGAAAACATGCTAATGATCAGGACATGTTGGTCTGTAGACCCACATGATCTTGATATTTTAGCCAAGTTTTAAAGGCTAAGCCTCATAAACAAGATTTTTCTATTTAGAGAAGTTTCAAGTGTACATTCAAAAAATACACACTCGAAAAGGCTCGAACGCTATAATTTAGCTCAAGAGGTGTCTATTTTGATTGGAAACATGCTAATGATCAGGACATGTTGGTCTATAGTCCCACATGATCTTAATATTTTAGCCATGTTTTGAAGCCTAGTCCTCATAAACAAGATTTTTCTATTTAGAGAAGTTTCAAGTGTACATTCAAAAAATACACACTCGAAAAGGCTCGAACGCTATAATTTAGCTCAAGAGGTGTCTATTTTGATTGGAAACATGCTAATGATCAAGACATTTTGGTCTATAGACCCACATTATCTTTATATTTTAGCCAAGTTTTGAAGTATAGGCCTCATAAACACGAATTTTCTACTTAGAGCAGTTTCGATTGTACATTCGAATAATACACACTCGAAAAGACTCGAACGCTATAATTTAGCTCAAGAGGTGTCTATTTTGATCGAAAACATGCTAATTATCAGGACATGTTGGTCTATAGACCCATATGATCTTGATATTTTAGCCAAGTTTTGAAGCCTAGGCCTCGTAAACACGAATTTTCTACTTAGAGAAGTTTCGAGCGTACATTCGAATAATACACACTCGAAAAGAATCGAACGCTATAATTTAGCTCAAGAGGTATCTATTTTGATTGGAAAGATGCTAATGATAAAGACATGTTGGTCCATAGACCCACATGATCTTGATATTTTAGCCAAATTTTGAAGTCTAGGCCTCATAAACAAGATTTGTCTACTTAGAGCAGTTTCGAGTGTACATTCGAAAAATACACACTCGAAAAGACTCGAACGCTGTAATTTAGCTCAAGAGGTGTCTATTTTGATTGAAAACATGCTAATGATAAAAAACATGTTGGTATATAGACCCACATGATCTTGATATTTTAGCCAAATTTTGAAGTCTAGGCCTCATAAACAAGATTTGTCTCCTTAGAGCAGTTTCGAGTGTACATTCGAAAAATACACACTCGAAAAGACTCGAACGCTATAATTTTTCTCAAGAGGTGTCTATTTTGATTTGAAAAATGCTACTGATCCGGACATGTTGGTCTATAGACCCACATGATCTTGATATTTCAGCCAAATTTTGAAGTCTAGGCCTCATAAACAATATTTTTCTACTTAGAGCAGTTTCGAGTGTACATTCGAAAAATACACACTCGAAAAGACTCGAACGCTATAATTTAGCTCAAGAGGTGTCTATTTTGATTGAAAACATGCTAATTATCAGGACATGTTGGTGTATAGACCCTCATGATCTTGATATTTTACCCAAGTTTTGAAGCCTAGGCCTCATAAACACGAATTTTCTACTTAGAGAAGTTTCGAGTGAAATTCGAATAATACACACTCGAAAAGAATTGAACGCTATAATTTAGCTCAAGAGGTATCTATTTTGATTGGAAACATGCTAATGATAAAGACATGTCGGTCGATAGACCCACATGATATTGATATTTTAGCCAAATTTTGAAGTTTAGGCCTCATAAACAAGTTTTGTCTACTTAGAGCAGTTTCGAGTGTACATTCGAAAAATACACACTCGAAAAGACTCGAACGCTATAATTTAGCTCAAGAGGTGTCTATTTTGATTGAAAACATGTTAATGATAAAGACATGTTGGTACATAGACCCACATGATCTTGATATTTTAGCTAAATTTTGAAGTCTAGGCCTCATAAACAAGATTTGTCTACTTAGAGCAGTTTCGAGTGTACATTTGAAAAATACACACTTGAAAAGACTCGAACGCTATAATTTAATTCAAGAGGTGTCTATTTTTATTGAAAACATGCTCATTATAAGGACATGTTGGTTTATAGACCCACATGATCTTGATATTTTAGCTAAGTTTTGAAGCCTAGGCCCCATAAACACGAATTTTCTACTTAGAGAAGTTTCGAGCGTACATTCGAAAAAATACACACTCGAAAAGGCTCGAACGCTATAATTTAGCTCAAGAGGTGTCTATTTTGATTGAAAACAATCTAACTATCAGGACATGTTGGTCTATAGACCAAACATTATCTTGATATTGTAGCCAAATTTTGAAGTCTAGGCCTCATAAACAAGATTTTTTTATTTAGAGCAGTTTCGAGTGTACATTCGAAAAATACACACTCGAAAAGGCTCGAACGCTGTAATTTAGCTCAAGAGATGTCTATTTTGATTGAAAACATGCTAATTATCAGGACATGTTGGTCTATAGACCCACATGATCTTGATATTTTAGCCAAGTTTTAAAGCCTAGGCCTCATAAACACGAATTTTCTACTTAGAACAGTTTCGAGTGTACATTCGAATAATACAACTCGAAAAGAATCGAACACTATAATTTAGCTCAAGAGGTGTCTATTTTGATTGGAAACATGCTAATGATCAATACATGTTGTCCTATAGACCCACATGATATTGATATTTTAGGCAAATTTTGAAGTCTAGGTCTCATAAACAAGATTTGTCTACTTAGAGCAGTTTCGAGTTTACAATCGAAAAATACACACTCGAAAAGACTCGAACGCTATAATTTATCTCCAGGGGTGTCTATTTTGATTGAAAACATGCTAATTATCAGGACATGTTGTTTTATAGACCCACATGATCTTGATATTTTAGCCAAGTTTTGAAGCCTAGGCCTCATAAACACGAATTTTCTACTTAGAGCAGTTCATGCGTACATTCGAATAATACACACTCGAAAAGAGTCGAAAGATAAGATTTGGCTCAACAGGTGTCTATTTTTATTGGAAACATTCTAAAGACCAGGACATGTTGGTATATAGACCCACATGATCTTGATATTTTATCCAAATTTTGCAGTTTCGGGTGTACATTCGAAAAATACACACTCGAAAAGACTCGAACGCTATAACTTAATTAAAGAGGTGTTTATTTTGATTGAAAACATGCTAATGATAAGGACTTTTTGGTCTGTAGACCCACATGATCTTGATATTTTAGCCAAGTTTTAAAGGCTAAGCCTCATAAACAAGATTTTTCTATTTAGAGAAGTTTCAAGTGTACATACAAAAAATACACACTCGAAAAGGCTCGAACGCTATAATTTAGCTCAAGAAGTGTCAATATTGATTGGAAACATGCTAATGATCAGGACATGTTGGTCTATAGTCCCACATGATCTTAATATTTTAGCCATGTTTTGAAGCCTAGGCCTCATAAACAAGATTTTTCTATTTAGAGAAGTTTCAAGTGTACATTCAAAAAATACATACTCGAAAAGGCTCGAACGCTATAATTTAGCTCAAGAGGTGTCTATTTTGATTGTAAACATGCTACTGATCAGGACATGTTGGTCTATAGACCCACATGATCTTTATATTTTAGCCAAGTTTTGAAGTATAGGCCTCATAAACAAGATTTGTCTACTTAGAGCAGTTTCGAGTGTACATTCGAATAATACACACTCGAAAAGACTCGAACGCTATAATTTAGCTCAAGAGGTGTCTATTTTGATTGAAAACATGCTAATTATCAGGACATGTTGGTCTGTAGACCCACATGATCTTGATATTTTATCCAAGTTTTGAAGCCTATGCCTCATAAACACGAATTTTCTACTTAGAGCAGTTTCGATTGTACATTCGAATACACACTCGAAAAGACTCGAACGCTATAATTTAGCTTAAGAGGTGTCTATTTTGATCGAAAACATGCTAATTATCAGGACATGTTGGTCTATAGACCCATATGATCTTGATATTTTAGCCAAGTTTTCAAGCCTAGGCCTCGTGAACACGAATTTTCTACTTAGAGCAGTTTCGAGTGTACATTCGAATAATACACACTCGAAAAGAATCAAACGCTATAGTTTAGCTCAAGAGGTGTATATTTTGATTGGAAACATGTTAATGATCAAGATATGTTTGCCTATAGACCCACATGATCTTGATATTTTATCCAAATTTTGAAGTCTAGGCCTCATAAACAAGTTTTGTCTACTTAGAGCAATTTCGAGTGTACATTCGAAAAATACACACTCGAAAAGACTCGAATGCTATAATTTAGCTCAAGAGGTGTCTATTTTGATTGAAAACATGTTAATGATAAAGATATGTTGGTCTACACACCCACATGATCTTGATATTTTAGCTAAATTTTGAAGTCTAGGCCTCATAACCAAGATTTGTCTCCTTAGAGCAGTTTCGAGTGTACATTCGAAAAATACACACTCGAAAAGACTCGAACGCTATAATTTTTCTCAAGAGGTGTCTATTTTGATTGGAAACATCCTAATGATCAGGACACGTTGGTCTATAGACCCACATGATCTTGATATTTTAGCCAAGTTTTGAAGCCTAGGCCTCATAAACACGAATTTTCTACTTAGAGAAGTTTCGAGCGTACATTCGAATAATACACACTCGAAAAGAATCGAACGCTATAATTTAGCTAAAGAGGTATCTATTTTGATTGGAAACATGCTAATTATAAATACATGTTGGTCTATAGACCCACATGATCTTGATATTTTAGCCAAATTTTGAAGTCTAGGCCGCATAAACAAGATTTGTCTACTTAGAGCAGTTTCGAGTGTACATTCGAAAAATACACACTCGAAAATACTCGAACGCTATAATTTAGCTCAAGAGGTGTCTATTTTGATTGAAAACATGCTAATGATAAAGACATGTTGGTCTATATACCCACATGATCTTGATATTTTAGCCAAATTTTGAAGCCTAGGCCCCATAAACAAGATATGTCTCCTTAGAGCAGTTTCGAGTTTACAATCGAAAAATACACACTCGAAAAGACTCGAACGTTATAATTTAGCTCACGAGATGTCTATTTTGATTGAAAACATGCTAATTATCAGGACATGTTGGTCTATAGACCCACATGATCTTGATATTTTAGCCAAGTTTTGAAGCCTAGGCCTCATAAACACGAATTTTCTACTTAGAGAAGTTTCGAGCGTACATTCGAATAATACACACTCGAAAAGAATCGAACGCTATAATTTAACTCAAGAGGTATCTATTTTGATTGGAAACATGCTAATGATAAAGACATGTTGGTCCATAGACCCACATGATCTTGATATTTTAGCCAAATTTTGAAGTCTAGGCCTCATAAACAAGATTTGTCTACTTAGAGCAGTTTCGAGTGTACATTCGAAAAATACACACTCGAAAAGACTCGAACGCTGTAATTTAGCTCAAGAGGTGTCTATTTTGATTGAAAACATGCTAATGATAAAGACATGTTGGTATATAGACCCACATGATCTTGATATTTTAGCCAAATTTTGAAGTCTAGGCCTCATAACCAAGATTTGTCTCCTTAGAGCAGTTTCGAGTGTACATTCGAAAAATACACACTCGAAAAGACTCGAACGCTATAGTTTTTCTCAAGAGGTGTCTATTTTGATTGGAAACATCCTAATGATCAGGACACGTTGGTCTATAGACCCACATGATCTTGATATTTTAGCCAAGTTTTGAAGCCTAGGCCTCATAAACACGAATTTTCTACTTAGAGAAGTTTCGAGCGTACATTCGAATAATACACACTCGAAAAGAATCGAACGCTATAATTTAGCTAAAGAGGTATCTATTTTGATTGGAAACATGTTAATTATAAATACATGTTGGTCTATAGACCCACATGATCTTGATATTTTAGCCAAATTTTGAAGTCTAGGCCGCATAAACAAGATTTGTCTACTTAGAGCAGTTTCGAGTGTACATTCGAAAAATACACACTCGAAAATACTCGAACGCTATAATTTAGCTCAAGAGGTGTCTATTTTGATTGAAAACATGCTAATGATAAAGACATGTTGGTCTATATACCCACATGATCTTGATATTTTAGCCAAATTTTGAAGCCTAGGCCCCATAAACAAGATTTGTCTACTTAGAGCAGTTTCGAGTTTACAATCGAAAAATACACACTCGAAAAGACTCGAACGTTATAATTTA
This sequence comes from Papaver somniferum, assembly GCF_003573695.1. Lineage (NCBI taxonomy): Eukaryota > Viridiplantae > Streptophyta > Magnoliopsida > Ranunculales > Papaveraceae > Papaver > Papaver somniferum. Next base: position 200,819,600 of record NC_039366.1, on the reverse strand, counting down.
GCTCACGAGATGTCTATTTTGATTGAAAACATGCTAATTATCAGGACATGTTGGTCTATAGACCCACATGATCTTGATATTTTAGCCAAGTTTTGAAGCCTAGGCCTCATAAACACGAATTTTCTACTTAGAGAAGTTTCGAGCGTACATTCGAATAATACACACTCGAAAAGAATCGAACGCTATAATTTAGCTCAAGAGGTATCTATTTTGATTGGAAACATGCTAATGATAAAGACATGTTGGTCTATAGACCCACATGATCTTGATATTTTAGCCAAATTTTGAAGTCTAGGCCTCATAAACAAGATTTGTCTACTTAGAGCAGTTTCGAGTGTACATTCGAAAAATACACACTCGAAAAGACTCGAACGCTATAATTTAGCTCAAGAGGTGTCTATTTTGATTGGAAACATGCTAATGATCAGGACATGTTGGTCTATAGGCCCACATGATCTTGATATTTTAGCCAAATTTTGAAGTCTAGGCCACATAAACAAGATTTTTCTACTTAGAGCAGTTTCGAGTGTAAATTCGAAAAATACACAGTCGAAAAGACTCGAACGCTATAATTTAGCTCCAGAGATGTCTATTTTGATTGGAAACATGCTAATGATCAGGACATGTTGGTCTATAGACCCACATGATCTTGATATTTTAGCCAAATTTTGAAGTCTAGGCCACATAAACAAGATTTTTCTACTTAGAGCAGTTTCAAGTGTACATTCAAAAAATACACCCTCGAAAAGAATCGAACGCTATAATTTAGCTCCAGAGATGTCTATTTTGATTGAAAACATGCTAATTATCAGGACATGTTGGTCTATAGACCCACATGATCTTGATATTTTAGCCAAGTTTTAAAGCCTAGGCCTCATAAACACAAATTTTCTACTTAGAGCAGTTTCGAGTGTACATTCGAAAAATACACACTCGAAAAGACTAGAACCCGATAATTTAGCTCAAGAGGTGTCTATTTTGATTGGAAACATGCTAATGATCAGGACATGTTGGTCTATAGACCCACAAGATCTTGATATTTTAGCCAAATTTTGAAGTCTAGGCCACATAAACAAGATTTTTCTACTTAGAGCAGTTTCGAGTGTACTTTCAAAAAATACACACTCGAAAAGAATCGAACGCTATAATTTAGCTCCAGAGATGTCTATTTTGATTGAAAACATGCTAATTATCAGGACATGTTGGTCTATAGACCCACATGATCTTGATATTTTAGCCAAGTTTTAAAGCCTAGGCCTCATAAACACAAATTTTCTACTTAGAGCAGTTTCGAGTGTACATTCGAAAAATACACACTCGAAAAGACTAGAACCCGATAATTTAGCTCAAGATGTGTCTATTTTGATTGGAAACATGCTAATGATCAGGACATGTTGGTCTATAGACCCACATGATCTTGATATTTTAGCCAAATTTTGAAGTCTAGGCCACATAAACAAGATTTTTCTACTTAGAGCAGTTTCAAGTGTACATTCAAAAAATACACACTCGAAAAGAATCGAACGCTATAATTTAGCTCCAGAGATGTCTATTTTGATTGAAAACATGCTAATTATCAGGACATGTTGGTCTATAGACCCACATGATCTTGATATTTTAGCCAAGTTTTAAAGCCTAGGCCACATAAACAAGATTTTTCTACTTAGAGCAGTTTCGAGTGTACATTCAAAAAATACACACTCGAAAAGACTAGAACCCGATAATTTAGCTCAAGAGGTGTCTATTTTGATTGGAAACATGCTAATGATCAGGACATGTTGGTCTATAGACCCACATGATCTTGATATTTTAGCCAAATTTTGAAGTCTAGGCCACATAAACAAGATTTTTCTACTTAGAGCAGTTTCAAGTGTACATTCAAAAAATACACACTCGAAAAGAATCGAACGCTATCATTTAGCTCCAGAGATGTCTATTTTGATTGAAAACATGCTAATTATCAGGACATGTTGGTCTATAGACCCACATGATCTTGATATTTTAGCCAAGTTTTAAAGCCTAGGCCTCATAAACACAAATTTTCTACTTAGAGCAGTTTCGAGTGTACATTCGAAAAATACACACTCGAAAAGACTAGAACCCGATAATTTAGCTCAAGAGGTGTCTATTTTGATTGGAAACATGCTAATGATCAGGACATGTTGGTCTATAGACCCACATGATCTTGATATTTTAGCCAAATTTTGAAGTCTAGGCCACATAAACAAGATTTTTCTACTTAGAGCAGTTTCAAGTGTACATTCGAAAAATCACACTCGAAAAGACTCGAACGCTATAATTTATCTCAAGAGGTGTCTATTTTGATTGGAAACATGTTAATTATCAGGACATGTTGGTCTATAGACCCACATGATCTTGATATTTTAGCCACGTTTTGAAGCCTAGGCCTCATAAACACAAATTTTCTACTTAGAGCAGTTTCGAGTGTACATTCGAAAAATACACACTCGAAAAGACTAGAACGCTATAATTTAGCTCAAGAGGTGTCTATTTTGATTGGAAACATGCTAATGATCAGGACATGTTGGTCTATAGACCCACATGATCTTGATATTTTAGTCAAATTTTAAAGTCTAGGCCACATAAACAAGATTTTTCTACTTAGAGCAGTTTCAAGTGTACATTCGAAAAATACACACTCGAAAAGACTCGAACGCTATAATTTAGCTCATGAGGTGTCTATTTTGATTGAAAACATGCTATTGATCAGGACATGTTGGTCTATTGACTCACATGATCTTCATATGTTAGCCAAGTTTTTAAGGCTAGGCCTCATAAACACGAATTTTCTACTTAGAGCAGTTTCGAGTGTACATTCGAAAAATACACACTCGAAAAGACTCGAACGCTATAATTTAGCTCAAGAGGTGTCTATTTTGATTGGAAACATGCTAATGATCGGGACATGTTGGTCTATAGACCCACATGATCTTGATATGTTAGCCAAATTTTGAATTCTAGGCCTCATAAACAAGATTTTCCTACTTAGAGAAGTATAAAGTGTACATTCGAAAAATACACACTCGAAAAGACTCGAACGCTATAGTTTAGCTCAAGAGGTGTCTATTTTGATTGAAAACATGCTAATTATCAGGAAATGTTGGTCTATAGACCCACATGATCTTGATATTTTAGCCAAATTTTGAAGTCTAGGCCTCATAAACAAGATTCTTATACTTAGAGCAGTTTCGAGTGTACATTCAAAAAAGACACACTCGAAAAGACTCGAACGACATAATTTAGCTCAAAAGGTGTCCATTTTTATTGGAAACATGCTAATGATCAGGACATCTTGGTCTATAGACCCACATGATCTTAATATTTTAGCCAAATTTTGAAGTCTTGGCCTCATAAACAAGATTTTCTAGTTAGAGCAGTTTCGAGTGTACATTCGAAAAATACACACTCGAAAAGACTCGAACGCTATAATTTAATTCAAGAGGTGTCTATTTTAATTGAAAACATGCTAATTATAAGGACATGATGGTCTATAGACCCACATGATCTTGATATTTTAGCCAAGTTTTGAAGCCTAGGCCTCATAAACACGAATTTTCTACTTAGAGAAGTTTCGAGCGTACATTCGAATAATACACACTCGAAAAGAATCGAACGCTATAATTTAGCTCAAGAGGTATCTATTTTGATTGGAAACATGCTAATGATAAAGACATGTTGGTCCATAGACCCACATGATCTTGATATTTTAGCCAAATTTTGAAGTCTAGGCCTCATAAACAAGATTTGTCTACTTAGAGCAGTTTCGAGTGTACATTCGAAAAATACACACTCGAAAAGACTCGAACGCTGTAATTTAGCTCAAGAGATGTCTATTTTGATTGAAAACATGCTAATTATCAGGACATGTTGGTCTATAGACCCACATGATCTTGATATTTTAGCCAAGTTTTAAAGCCTAGGCCTCATAAACACGAATTTTCTACTTAGAACAGTTTCGAGTGTACATTCGAATAATACAACTCGAAAAGAATCGAACACTATAATTTAGCTCAAGAGGTGTCTATTTTGATTGGAAACATGCTAATGATCAATACATGTTGTCCTATAGACCCACATGATATTGATATTTTAGGCAAATTTTGAAGTCTAGGTCTCATAAACAAGATTTGTCTACTTAGAGCAGTTTCGAGTTTACAATCGAAAAATACACACTCGAAAAGACTCGAACGCTATAATTTATCTCCAGGGGTGTCTATTTTGATTGAAAACATGCTAATTATCAGGACATGTTGTTCTATAGACCCACATGATCTTGATATTTTAGCCAAGTTTTGAAGCCTAGGCCTCATAAACACGAATTTTCTACTTAGAGCAGTTCATGCGTACATTCGAATAATACACACTCGAAAAGACTCGAAAGCTAAAATTTGGCTCAACAGGTGTCTATTTTTATTGGAAACATTCTAAAGACCAGGACATGTTGGTATATAGACCCACATGATCTTAATATTTTATCCAAATTTTGCAGTTTCGGGTGTACATTCGAAAAATACACACTCGAAAAGACTCGAACGCTATAACTTAATTAAAGAGGTGTTTATTTTGATTGAAAACATGCTAATGATAAGGACTTTTTGGTCTGTAGACCCACATGATCTTGATATTTTAGCCAAGTTTTAAAGGCTAAGCCTCATAAACAAGATTTTTCTATTTAGAGAAGTTTCAAGTGTACATACAAAAAATACACACTCGAAAAGGCTCGAACGCTATAATTTAGCTCAAGAAGTGTCTATATTGATTGGAAACATGCTAATGATCAGGACATGTTGGTCTATAGTCCCACATGATCTTAATATTTTATCCATGTTTTGAAGCCTAGGCCTCATAAACAAGATTTTTCTATTTAGAGAAGTTTCAAGTGTACATTCAAAAAATACA
>NC_039366.1:200814509-200814670 GCF_003573695.1 Papaver somniferum | reverse complement strand
TATATACCCACATGATCTTGATATTTTAGCCAAATTTTGAAGCCTAGGCCCCATAAACAAGATATGTCTCCTTAGAGCAGTTTCGAGTTTACAATCGAAAAATACACACTCGAAAAGACTCGAACGTTATAATTTAGCTCACGAGATGTCTATATGTTGGT
>NC_039366.1:200793452-200814499 GCF_003573695.1 Papaver somniferum | reverse complement strand
TTGATTGGAAACATGCTAATGATCAGGACATGTTGGTCTATAGTCCCACATGATCTTAATATTTTATCCATGTTTTGAAGCCTAGGCCTCATAAACAAGATTTTTCTATTTAGAGAAGTTTCAAGTGTACATTCAAAAAATACATACTCGAAAAGGCTCGAACGCTATGATTTAGCTCAAGAGGTGTCTATTTTGATTGGAAACATGCTACTGATCAGGACATGTTGGTCTATAGACCCACATGATCTTTATATTTTAGCCAAGTTTTGAAGTATAGGCCTCATAAACAAGATTTGTCTACTTAGAGCAGTTTCGAGTGTACATTCGAATAATACACACTCGAAAAGACTCGAACGCTATAATTTAGCTCAAGAGGTGTCTATTTTGATTGAAAACATGCTAATTATCAGGACATGTTGGTCTGTAGACCCACATGATCTTGATATTTTAGCCAAGTTTTGAAGCCTATGCCTCATAAACACGAATTTTCTACTTAGAGCAGTTTCGATTGTACATTCGAATACACACTCGAAAAGACTCGAACGCTATAATTTAGCTCAAGAGGTGTCTATTTTGATCGAAAACATGCTAATTATCAGGACATGTTGGTCTATAGACCCATATGATCTTGATATTTTAGCCAAGTTTTGAAGCCTAGGCCTCGTGAACACGAATTTTCTACTTAGAGCAGTTTCGAGTGTACATTCGAATAATACACACTCGAAAAGAATCAAACGCTATAGTTTAGCTCAAGAGGTGTATATTTTGATTGGAAACATGTTAATGATCAAGATATGTTTGCCTATAGACCCACATGATCTTGATATTTTATCCAAATTTTGAAGTCTAGGCCTCATAAACAAGTTTTGTCTACTTAGAGCAATTTCGAGTGTACATTCGAAAAATACACACTCGAAAAGACTCGAATGCTATAATTTAGCTCAAGAGGTGTCTATTTTGATTGAAAACATGTTAATGATAAAGATATGTTGTTCTACACACCCACATGATCTTGATATTTTAGCTAAATTTTGAAGTCTAGGCCTCATAACCAAGATTTGTCTCCTTAGAGCAGTTTCGAGTGTACATTCGAAAAATACACACTCGAAAAGACTCGAACGCTATAATTTTTCTCAAGAGGTGTCTATTTTGATTGGAAACATCCTAATGATCAGGACACGTTGGTCTATAGACCCACATGATCTTGATATTTTAGCCAAGTTTTGAAGCCTAGGCCTCATAAACACGAATTTTCTACTTAGAGAAGTTTCGAGCGTACATTCGAATAATACACACTCGAAAAGAATCGAACGCTATAATTTAGCTAAAGAGGTATCTATTTTGATTGGAAACATGCTAATTATAAATACATGTTGGTCTATAGACCCACATGATCTTGATATTTTAGCCAAATTTTGAAGTCTAGGCCGCATAAACAAGATTTGTCTACTTAGAGCAGTTTCGAGTGTACATTCGAAAAATACACACTCGAAAATACTCGAACGCTATAATTTAGCTCAAGAGGTGTCTATTTTGATTGAAAACATGCTAATGATAAAGACATGTTGGTCTATATACCCACATGATCTTGATATTTTAGCCAAATTTTGAAGCCTAGGCCCCATAAACAAGATATGTCTCCTTAGAGCAGTTTCGAGTTTACAATCGAAAAATACACACTCGAAAAGACTCGAACGTTATAATTTAGCTCACGAGATGTCTATTTTGATTGAAAACATGCTAATTATCAGGACATGTTGGTCTATAGACCCACATGATCTTGATATTTTAGCCAAGTTTTGAAGCCTAGGCCTCATAAACACGAATTTTCTACTTAGAGAAGTTTCGAGCGTACATTCGAATAATACACACTCGAAAAGAATCGAACGCTATAATTTAGCTCAAGAGGTATCTATTTTGATTGGAAACATGCTAATGATAAATACATGTTGGTCCATAGACCCACATGATCTTGATATTTTAGCCAAATTTTGAAGTCTAGGCCTCATAAACAAGATTTGTCTACTTAGAGCAGTTTCGAGTGTACATTCGAAAAATACACACTCGAAAAGACTCGAACGCTGTAATTTAGCTCAAGAGGTGTCTATTTTGATTGAAAACATGCTAATGATAAAGACATGTTGGTATATAGACCCACATGATCTTGATATTTTAGCCAAATTTTGAAGTCTAGGCCTCATAACCAAGATTTGTCTCCTTAGAGCAGTTTCGAGTGTACATTCGAAAAATACACACTCGAAAAGACTCGAACGCTATAATTTTTCTCAAGAGGTGTCTATTTTGATTGGAAACATCCTAATGATCAGGACACGTTGGTCTATAGACCCACATGATCTTGATATTTTAGCCAAGTTTTGAAGCCTAGGCCTCATAAACACGAATTTTCTACTTAGAGAAGTTTCGAGCGTACATTCGAATAATACACACTCGAAAAGAATCGAACGCTATAATTTAGCTAAAGAGGTATCTATTTTGATTGGAAACATGCTAATTATAAATACATGTTGGTCTATAGACCCACATGATCTTGATATTTTAGCCAAATTTTGAAGTCTAGGCCGCATAAACAAGATTTGTCTACTTAGAGCAGTTTCGAGTGTACATTCGAAAAATACACACTCGAAAATACTCGAACGCTATAATTTAGCTCAAGAGGTGTCTATTTTGATTGAAAACATGCTAATGATAAAGACATGTTGGTCTATATACCCACATGATCTTGATATTTTAGCCAAATTTTGAAGCCTAGGCCCCATAAACAAGATTTGTCTACTTAGAGCAGTTTCGAGTTTACAATCGAAAAATACACACTCGAAAATACTCGAACGCTATAATTTAGCTCAAGAGGTGTCTATTTTGATTGAAAACATGCTAATCATAAAGACATGTTGGTCTATATACCCACATGATCTTGATATTTTAGCCAAATTTTGAAGCCTAGGCCTCATAAACAAGATATGTCTCCTTAGAGCAGTTTCGAGTGTACATTCGAAAAATACACACTCGAAAAGACTCGAACGCTATAATTTATCTCAAGAGGTGTCTATTTTGATTGGAAACATGCTAATGATCCGGACATGTTGGTCTATAGACCCACATGATCTTGATATTTCAGCCAAATTTTGAAGTCTAGGCCTCATAAACTAGATTTTTCTACTTAGAGCAATTTCGAGTGTACATTCGACAAATACACACTCGAAAAGACTCGAACGCTATAATTTAGCTCAAGAGGTGTCTATTTTGATTGAAAACATGCTAATTATCAGGACATGTTGGTCTATAGACCCACATGATCTTGATATTTTAGCCAAGTTTTGAAGCCTAGGCCTCATAAACAGGAATTTTCTACTTAGAGAAGTTTCGAGTGAAATTCGAATAATACACACTCGAAAAGAATTGAACGCTATAATTTAGCTCAAGAGGTATCTATTTTGATTGGAAACATGCTAATGATAAAGACATGTCGGTCGACAGACCCACATGATATTGATATTTTAGCCAAATTTTGAAGTTTAGGCTTCATAAACAAGTTTTGTCTACATAGAGCAGTTTCGAGTGTACATTCGAAAAATACACACTCGAAAAGACTCGAACACTATAATTTAGCTCAGGAGGTGTCTATTTTGATTGAAAACATGCTAATTATCAGGACATGTTGGTCTATAGACCCACATGATCTTGATATTTTAGCCAAGTTTTTAAGCCTAGGCCTCATAAACACGAATTTTCTACTTAGAGAAGTTTCGAGCGTACATTCGAATAATACACACTCGAAAAGAATCGAACGCTACAATTTAGCTCAAGAGGTATCTATTTTGATTGGAAACATGCTAATGATAAAGACATGTCGGTCGACGGACCCACATGATATTGATATTTTAGCCAAATTTTGAAGTCTAGGCCTCATAAACAAGATTTGTCTACTTAGAGCAGTTTCGAGTGTACATTCGAAAAAACACACTCGAAAAGAGTCGAACGCTATAATTTAGCTCAAGAGGTGTCTATTTTGATTGAAAACATGTTAATGATAAAGAAATGTTGGTACATAGACCCACATGATCTTGATATTTTAGCTAAATTTTGAAGTCTAGGCCTCATAAACAAGATTTGTCTACTTAGAGCAGTTTCGAGTGTACATTCGAAAAATACACACTCGAAAAGACTCGAACGCTATAATTTTTCTCAAGAGGTGTCTATTTTGATTGGAAAAATGCTACCGATCCGGACATGTTGGTCTATAGACCCACATGATCTTGATATGTCAGCTAAATTTTGAAGTATAGGCCTCATAAACAATATTTTTCTACTTAGAGCAGTTTCGAGTGTACATTCGAAAAATACACACTCGAAAAGACTCGAACGCTATAATTTAGCTCAAGAGGTGTCTATTTTGATTGAAAACATGCTAATTATCAGGACATGTTGGTCTATAGACCCACATGATCTTGATATTTTAGCCAAGTTTTGAAGCCTAGGCCTCATAAACACGAATTTTCTACTTAGAACAGTTTCGAGTGTACATTCGAATAATACACACTCGAAAAGATTCGAACACTAAAATTTAGCTCAAGAGGTGTCTATTTTGATTGGAAACATGCTAATAATCAAGACATGTTGGCCTATAGACCCACATGATATTGATATTTTAGCCAAATTTTGAAGTCTAGGCCTCATAAACAAGATTTGTCTACTTAGAGCAGTTTCGAGTTTACAATCGAAAAATACACACTCGAAAAGACTCGAACGTTATAATTTAGCTCACGAGATGTCTATTTTGATTGCAAACATGCTAATTATCAGGACATGTTGGTCTATAGACCCACATGATCTTGATATTTTAGCCAAGTTTTTAAGCCTAGGCCTCATAAACACGAATTTTCTACTTAGAGAAGTTTCGAGCGTACATTCGAATAATACACACTCGAAAAGAATCGAACGCTACAATTTAGCTCAAGAGGTATCTATTTTGATTGGAAACATGCTAATGATAAAGACATGTTGGTCCATAGACCCACATGATCTTGATATTTTATCCAAATTTTGAAGTCTAGGCCTCATAAACAAGATTTGTCTACTTAGAGCAGTTTCGAGTGTACATTCGAAAAATACACACTCGAAAAGACTCGAACGCTGTAATTTAGCTCAAGAGGTGTCTATTTTGATTGAAAACATGCTAATGATAAAGACATGTTGGTATATAGACCCACATGATCTTGATATTTTAGCCAAATTTTGAAGTCTAGGCCTCATAAGCAAGATTTGTCTCCTTAGAGCAGTTTCGAGTGTACATTCGAAAAATACACACTCGAAAAGACTCGAACGCTATAATTTTTCTCAAGAGGTGTCTATTTTTATTGGAAAAATGCTACTGATCCGGACATGTTGGTCTATAGACCCACATGATCTTGATATTTCAGCCAAATTTTGAAGTCTAGGCCTCATAAACAATATTTTTCTACTTAGAGCAGTTTCGAGTGTACATTCGAAAAATACACACTCGAAAAGACTCGAACGCTATAATTTAGCTCAAGAGGTGTCTATTTTGATTGAAAAAATGCTAATTATCAGGACATGTTGGTCTATAGACCCACATGATCTTGATATTTTAGCCAAGTTTTGAAGCCTAAGCCTCATAAACACGAATTTTCTACTTAGAACCGTTTCGAGTGTACATTCGAATAATACACACTCGAAAAGAATCGAACACTATAATTTAGCTCAAGAGGTGTCTATTTTGATTGGAAACATGCTAATAATCAAGACATGTTGGCCTATGGACCCACATGATATTGATATTTTAGCCAAATTTTGAAGTCTAGGCCTCATAAACAATATTTGTCTACTTAGAGCAGTTTCGAGTTTACAATCGAAAAATACACACTCGAAAAGACTCGAACGTTTAAATTTAGCTCACGAGATGTCTATTTTGATTGAAAACATGCTAATTATCAGGACATGTTGGTCTATAGACCCACATGATCTTGATATTTTAGCCAAGTTTTGAAGCCTAGGCCTCATAAACACGAATTTTCTACTTAGAGAAGTTTCGAGCGTACATTCGAATAATACACACTCGAAAAGAATCGAACGCTATAATTTAGCTCAAGAGGTATCTATTTTGATTGGAAACATGCTAATGATAAAGACATGTTGGTGCATAGACCCACATGATCTTGATATTTTAGCCAAATTTTGAAGTCTAGGCCTCATAAACAAGATTTGTCTACTTAGAGCAGTTTCGAGTGTACATTCGAAAAATACACACTCGAAAAGACTCGAACGCTGTAATTTAGCTCAAGAGGTGTCTATTTTGATTGAAAACATGCTAATGATAAAGACATGTTGGTATATAGACCCACATGATCTTGATATTTTAGTCAAATTTTAAAGTCTAGGCCTCATAAACAAGATTTGTCTCCTTAGAGCAGTTTCGAGTGTACATTCGAAAAATACACACTCGAAAAGACTCGAACGCTATAATTTTTCTCAAGAGGTGTCTATTTTGATTGGAAAAATGCTACTGATCCGGACATGTTGGTCTATAGACCCACATGATCTTGATATTTCAGCCAAATTTTGAAGTCTAGGCCTCATAAACAATATTTTTCTACTTAGAGCAGTTTCGAGTGTACATTCGAAAAATACACACTCGAAAAGACTCGAACGCTATAATTTAGCTCAAGAGGTGTCTCTTTTGATTGAAAACATGCTAATTATCAGGACATGTTGGTCTATAGACCCACATGATCTTGATATTTTAGCCAAGTTTTGAAGCCTAGGCCTCATAAACACGAATTTTCTACTTAGAGAAGTTTCGAGTGAAATTCGAATAATACACACTCGAAAAGAATTGAACGCTATAATTTAGCTCAAGAGGTATCTATTTTGATTGGAAACATGCTAATGATAAAGACATGTCGGTCGATAGACCCACATGATATTGATATTTTAGCCAAATTTTGAAGTCTAGGCTTCATAAACAAGATTTGTCTACTTAGAGCAGTTTCGAGTGTACCTTTGAAAAATACACACTTGAAAAGACTCGAACGCTATAATTTAATTCAAGAGGTGTCTATTTTTATTGAAAACATGCTAATTATAAGGACATGTTGGTCTATAGACCCACATGATCTTGATATTTTAGCTAAGTTTTGAAGCCTAGGCCCCATAAACACGAATTTTCTACTTAGAGAAGTTTCGAGCGTACATTCGAAAAATACACACTCGAAAAGGCTCGAACGCTATAATTTAGCTCAAGAGGTGTCTATTTTGATTGAAAACAATCTAACTATCAGGACATGTTGGTCTATAGACCAAACATGATCTTGATATTTTAGCCAAATTTTGAAGTCTAGGCCTCATAAACAAGATTTTTTTATTTAGAGCAGTTTCGAGTGTACATTCGAAAAATACACACTCGAAAAGACTCGAACGCTGTAATTTAGCTCAAGAGATGTCTATTTTGATTGAAAACATGCTAATTATCAGGAAATGTTGGTCTATAGACCCACATGATCTTGATATGTTAGCCAAGTTTTGAAGCCTAGGCCTCATAAACACGAATTTTCTACTTAGAACAGTTTCGAGCGTACATTCGAATAATACACACTCGAAAAGAATAGAACGCTACAATTTAGCTCAAGAGGTATCTATTTTGATTGGAAACATGCTAATGATAAAGACATGTTGGTCCATAGACCCACATGATCTTGAAATTTAGCCAAATTTTGAAGTCTAGGCCTCATAAACAAGATTTGTCTACTTAGAGCAGTTTCGAGTGTACATTCGAAAAATACACACTCGAAAAGACTCGAACGCTGTAATTTAGCTCAAGAGGTGTCTATTTTGATTGAAAACATGTTAATGATCAAGAAATGTTGGCCTATAGACCCACATGATCTTGATATTTTATCCAAATTTTGAAGTCTAGGCCTCATAAACAAGTTTTGTCTACTTAGAGCAGTTTCGAGTGTACATTCGAAAAATACACACTCGAAAAGACTCGAATGCTATAATTTAGCTCAAGAGTTGTCTATTTTGATTGAAAACATGTTAATGATAAAGATATGTTGGTCTATAGACCCACATGATCTTGATATTTTATCTAAATTTTGAAGTCTAGGCCTCATAACCAAGATTTGTCTCCTTAGAGCAGTTTCGAGTGTACATTCGAAAAATACACACTCGAAAAGACTCGAACGCTATAATTTTTCTCAAGAGGTGTCTATTTTGATTGGAAACATCCTAATGATCAGGACACGTTGGTCTATAGACCCACATGATCTTGATATTTTAGCCAAGTTTTGAAGCCTAGGCCTCATAAACACGAATTTTCTACTTATAGAAGTTTCGAGCGTACATTCGAATAATACACACTCGAAAAGAATCGAACGCTATAATTTAGCTAAAGAGGTATCTATTTTGATTGGAAACATGCTAATTATAAATACATGTTGGTCTATAGACCCACATGATCTTGATATTTTAGCCAAATTTTGAAGTCTAGGCCGCATAAACAAGATTTGTCTACTTAGAGCAGTTTCGAGTGTACATTCGAAAAATACACACTCGAAAATACTCGAACGCTATAATTTAGCTCAAGAGGTGTCTATTTTGATTGAAAACATGCTAATGATAAAGACATGTTGGTCTATATACCCACATGATCTTGATATTTTAGCCAAATTTTGAAGCCTAGGCCCCATAAACAAGATATGTCTCCTTAGAGCAGTTTCGAGTGTACATTCGAAAAATACAAACTCGAAAAGACTCGAACGCTATAATTCAATTCAAGAGGTGTCTATATTAATTGAAAACATGCTAATTATAAGGACATGATGGTCTATAGACCCACATGATCTTGATATTTTATCCAAGTTTTGAATCCTAGGCCTCATAAACACGAGTTTTCTACTTAGAGAAGTTTCGAGCGTACATTCGAATAATACACACTCGAAAAGTATCGAACGCTATAATTTAATTCAAGAGGTGTCTATTTTGATTGAAAACATGCTAATGATAAAGACATGTTGGTCTATAGACCCACATGATATTGATATTTTAGCTAAGTTTTGAAGCCTAGGCCCCATAAACACGAATTTTCTACTTAGAGAAGTTTCGAGCGTGCATTCGAAAAATACACACTCGAAAAGGCTCGAACGCTACAATTTAGCTTAAGAGGTGTCTATTTTGATTGAAAACATGCTAACTATCAGGACATGTTGGTCTATATACCAAACATGATCTTGATATTTTAGCCAAATTTTGAAGTCTAGGCCTCATAAACAAGATTTTTCTATTTAGAGCAGTTTCGAGTGTACATTCGAAAAATACACACTCGAAAAGACTCGAACGCTATAATTTTTCTCAAGAGGTGTCTATTTTGATTGGAAAAATGCTACTGATCCGGACATGTTGGTCTATAGACCCACATGATCTTGATATTTCAGCCAAATTTTGAAATCTAGGCCTCATAAACAATATTTTTCTACTTAGAGCAGTTTCGAGTGTACATTCGAAAAATACACACTCGAAAAGACTCGAACGCTATAATTTAGCTCAAGAGGTGTCTATTTTGATTGAAAACATGCTAATTATCAAGACATGTTGGTCTATAGACCCACATGATCTTGATATTTTAGCCAAGTTTTGAAGCTTATGCCTCATGAACACGAATTTTCTACTTAGAACAGTTTCGAGTGTACATTCGAATAATACACACTCGAAAAGAATCGAACACTATAATTTAGCTCAAGAGGTGTCTATTTTGATTGGAAACATGCTAATAATCAAGACATGTTGGCCTTTAGACCCACATGATATTGATATTTTAGCCAAATTTTGAATTCTAGGCCTCATAAACAAGATTTGTCTACTTAGAGCAGTTTCGAGTTTACAGTCGAAAAATACACACTCGAAAAGACTCGAACGTTATAATTTAGCTCACGAGATGTCTATTTTGATTGAAAACATGCTAATTATCAGGACATGTTGGTCTATAGACCCACATGATCTTGATATTTTAGCCAAGTTTTGAAGCCTAGGCCTCATAAACACGAATTTTCTACTTAGAGAAGTTTCGAGCGTACATTCGAATAATACACACTCGAAAAGAATCGAACGCTACAATTTAGCTCAAGAGGTATCTATTTTGATTGGAAACATGCTAATGATAAAGACATGTTGGTCCATATACCCACATGATCTTGATATTTTAGCCAAATTTTGAAGTCTAGGCCTCATAAACAAGATTTGTCTACTTAGAGCAGTTTCGAGTGTACATTCGAAAAATACACACTCGAAAAGACTCGAACGCTGTAATTTAGCTCAAGAGGTGTCTATTTTGATTGAAAACATGCTAATGATAAAGACATGTTGGTATATAGACCCACATGATCTTGATATTTTAGCCAAATTTTGAAGTCTAGGCCTCATAAACAAGATTTGTCTCCTTAGAGCAGTTTCGAGTGTACATTCGAAAAATACACACTCGAAAAGACTCGAACGCTATAATTTTTCTCAAGAGGTGTCTATTTTGATTGGAAAAATGCTACTGATCCGGACATGTTGGTCTATAGACCCACATGATCTTGATATTTCAGCCAAATTTGAAGTCTAGGCCTCATAAACAATATTTTTCTACTTAGAGCAGTTTCGAGTGTACATTCGAAAAATACACACTCGAAAATACTCGAACGCTATAATTTAGCTCAAGAGGTGTCTATTTTGATTGAAAACATGCTAATTATCAGGAAATGTTGGTCTATAGACCCACATGATCTTGATATTTTAGCCAAGTTTTGAAGCCTAGGCCTCATAAACACGAATTTTCTACTTAGAGAAGTTTCGAGTGAAATTCGAATAATACACACTCGAAAAGAATTGAACGCTATAATTTAGCTCAAGAGGTATCTATTTTGATTGGAAACATGCTAATGATAAAGACATGTCGGTCGATAGACCCACATGATATTGATATTTTAGCCAAATTTTGAAGTTTAGGCCTCATAAAGAAGTTTTGTCTACTTAGAGCAGTTTCGAGTGTACATTCGAAAAATACACACTCGAAAAGACTCGAACGCTATAATTTAGCTCAAGAGGTGTCTATTTTGATTGAAAACATGTTAATGATAAAGACATGTTGGTACATAGACCCACATGATCTTGATATTTTAGCTAAATTTTGAAGTCTAGGCCTCATAAACAAGATTTGTCTACTTAGAGCAGTTTCGAGTGTACATTTGAAAAATACACACTTGAAAAGACTCGAACGCTATAATTTAATTCAAGAGGTGTCTATTTTTATTGAAAACATGCTAATTATAAGGACATGTTGGTCTATAGACCCACATGATCTTGATATTTTACCTAAGTTTTGAAGCCTAGGCCCCATAAACACGAATTTTCTACTTAGAGAAGTTTCGAGCGTACATTCGAAAAATACACACTCGAAAAGGCTCGAACACTATAATTTAGCTTAAGAGGTGTCTATTTTGATTGAAAACAATCTAACTATCAGGACATGTTGGTCTATAGACCAAACATGATCTTGATATTTTAGCCAAATTTTGAAGTCTAGGCCTCATAAACAAGATTTTTTTATTTAGAGCAATTTCGAGTGTACATTCGAAAAATACACACTCGAAAAGACTCGAACGCTGTAATTTAGCTCAAGAGATGTCTATTTTGATTGAAAACATGCTAATTATCAGGACATGTTGGTCTATAGACCCACATGATCTTGATATTTTAGCCAAGTTGTAAAGCCTAGGCCTCATAAACACGAATTTTCTACTTAGAACAGTTTCGAGTGTACATTCGAATAATACACACTCGAATAGAATCGAACACTATAATTTAGCTCAAGAGGTGTCTATTTTGATTGGAAACATGCTAATGATCAAGACATGTTGGCCTATAGACCCACATGATATTGATATTTTAGCCAAATTTTGAAGTCTAGGCCTCATAAACAAGATTTGTCTACTTAGAGCAGTTTCGAGTTTACAATCGAAAAATACACACTCGAAAAGACTCGAACGCTATAATTTATCTCCAGGGGTGTCTATTTTGATTGAAAACATGCTAATTATCAGGACATGTTGGTCTATAGACCCACATGATCTTGATATTTTAGCCAAGTTTTGAAGCCTAGGCCTCATAAACACGAATTTTCTACTTAGAGCAGTTTCATGCGTACATTCGAATAATACACACTCGAAAAGACTCGAAAGCTAAAATTTGGCTCAACAGGTGTCTATTTTTATTGGAAACATTCCAAAGACCAGGACATGTTGGTATATAGACCCACATGATCTTAATATTTTATCCAAATTTTGCAGTTTCGGGTGTACATTCGAAAAATACACACTCAAAAAGACTCGAACGCTATAATTTAATTAAAGAGGTGTCTATTTTGATTGAAAACATGCTAATGATCAGGTCATGTTGGTCTGTAGACCCACATGATCTTGATATTTTAGCCAAGTTTTAAAGGCTAAGCCTTATAAACAAGATTTTTCTATTTAGAGAAGTTTCAAGTGTACATTCAAAAAATACACACTCGAAAAGGCTCGAACGCTATAATTTAGCTCAAGAGGTGTCTATTTTGATTGGAAACATGCTAATGATCAGGACATGTTGGTCTATAGTCCCACATGATCTTGATATTTTAGCCAAGTTTTGAAGCCTAGGCCTCATAAACAAGATTTTTCTATTTAGAGAAGTTTCAAGTGTACATTCAAAAAATACACACTCGAAAAGGCTCGAGCGCTATAATTTAGCTCAAGAGGTGTCTATTTTGATTAGAAACATGCTAACGATCAGGACATGTTGGTCTATAGACCCACATGATCTTTATATTTTAGCCAAGTTTTGAAGTATAGGCCTCATAAACAAGATTTGTCTACTTAGAGCAGTTTCGAGTGTACATTCGAATAATACACACTCGAAAAGACTCGAACGCTATAATTTAGCTCAAGAGGTGTCTATTTTGATTGAAAACATGCTAATTATCAGGACATGTTGGTCTATAGACCCACATGATCTTGATATTTTAGCCAAGTTTTGAAGCCTATGCCTCATAAACACGAATTTTCTACTTAGAGCAGTTTCGATTGTACATTCGAATAATACACACTCGAAAAGACTCGAACGCTATAATTTAGATAAAGAGGTGTCTATTTGATCGAAAACATGCTAATTATCAGGACATGTTGGTCTATAGACCCATATGATCTTAATATTTTTGCCAAGTTTTGAAGCCTAGGCCTCGTAAACACGAATTTTCTACTTAGAGCAGTTTCGAGTGTACATTCGAATAATACACACTCGAAAAGAATCGAACGCTATAGTTTAGCTCAAGAGGTGTCTATTTTGATTGGAAACATGTTAATGATCAAGAAATGTTGGCCTATAGACCCACATGATCTTGATATTTTATCCAAATTTTGAAGTCTAGGCCTCATAAACAAGTTTTGTCTACTTAGAGCAGTTTCGAGTGTACATTCGAAAAATACACACTCGAAAAGACTCGAATGCTATAATTTAGCTCAAGAGTTGTCTATTTTGATTGAAAACATGTTAATGATAAAGATATGTTGGTCTATAGACCCACATGATCTTGATATTTTAGCCAAATTTTGAAGTCTAGGCCTCATAAACAAGATTTGTCTACTTAGAGCAGTTTCGAGTGTACATTCGAAAAATACACACTCGAAAAGACTCGAACGCTATAATTTAATTCAAGAGGTGTCTATATTAATTGAAAACATGCTAATTATAAGGACATGATGGTCTATAGACCCACATGATCTTGATATTTTATCCAAGTTTTGAAGCCTAGGCCTCATAAACACGAGTTTTCTACTTAGAGAAGTTTCGAGCGTACATTCGAATAATACACACTCGAAAAGAATCGAACGCTATAATTTAGCTAAAGAGGTATCTATTTTGATTGGAAACATGCTAATGATAAATACATGTTGGTATATAGACCCACATGATCTTGATATTTTAGCCAAATTTTGAAGTCTAGGCCGCATAAACAATATTTGTCTACTTAGAGCAGTTTCGAGTGTACATTTGAAAAATACACACTCGAAAATACTCGAACGCTATAATTTTTCTCAAGAGGTGTCTATTTTGATTGGAAAAATGCTACTGATCCGGACATGTTGGTCTATAGACCCACATGATCTTGATATCTCAGCCAAATTTGAAGTCTAGGCCTCATAAACAATATTTTTCTACTTAGAGCAGTTTCGAGTGTACATTCGAAAAATACACACTCGAAAAGACTCGAACGCTATAATTTAGCTCAAGAGGTGTCTATTTTGATTGAAAACATGCTAATTATCAGGAAATGTTGGTCTATAGACCCACATGATCTTGATATTTTAGCCAAGTTTTGAAGCCTAGGCCTCATAAACACGAATTTTCTACTTAGAGAAGTTTCGAGTGAAATTCGAATAATACACACTCGAAAAGAATTGAACGCTATAATTTAGCTCAAGAGGTATCTATTTTGATTGGAAACATGCTAATGATAAAGACATGTCGGTCGATAGACCCACATGATATTGATATTTTAGCCAAATTTTGAAGTTTAGGCCTCATAAAGAAGTTTTGTCTACTTAGAGCAGTTTCGAGTGTACATTCGAAAAATACACACTCGAAAAGACTCGAACGCTATAATTTAGCTCAAGAGGTGTCTATTTTGATTGAAAACATGTTAATGATAAAGACATGTTGGTACATAGACCCACATGATCTTGATATTTTAGCTAAATTTTGAAGTCTAGGCCTCATAAACAAGATTTGTCTACTTAGAGCAGTTTCGAGTGTACATTTGAAAAATACACACTTGAAAAGACTCGAACGCTATAATTTAATTCAAGAGGTGTCTATTTTTATTGAAAACATGCTAATTATAAGGACATGTTGGTCTATAGACCCACATGATCTTGATATTTTACCTAAGTTTTGAAGCCTAGGCCCCATAAACACGAATTTTCTACTTAGAGAAGTTTCGAGCGTACATTCGAAAAATACACACTCGAAAAGGCTCGAACACTATAATTTAGCTTAAGAGGTGTCTATTTTGATTGAAAACAATCTAACTATCAGGACATGTTGGTCTATAGACCAAACATGATCTTGATATTTTAGCCAAATTTTGAAGTCTAGGCCTCATAAACAAGATTTTTTTATTTAGAGCAATTTCGAGTGTACATTCGAAAAATACACACTCGAAAAGACTCGAACGCTGTAATTTAGCTCAAGAGATGTCTATTTTGATTGAAAACATGCTAATTATCAGGACATGTTGGTCTATAGACCCACATGATCTTGATATTTTAGCCAAGTTGTAAAGCCTAGGCCTCATAAACACGAATTTTCTACTTAGAACAGTTTCGAGTGTACATTCGAATAATACACACTCGAATAGAATCGAACACTATAATTTAGCTCAAGAGGTGTCTATTTTGATTGGAAACATGCTAATGATCAAGACATGTTGGCCTATAGACCCACATGATATTGATATTTTAGCCAAATTTTGAAGTCTAGGCCTCATAAACAAGATTTGTCTACTTAGAGCAGTTTCGAGTTTACAATCGAAAAATACACACTCGAAAAGACTCGAACGCTATAATTTATCTCCAGGGGTGTCTATTTTGATTGAAAACATGCTAATTATCAGGACATGTTGGTCTATAGACCCACATGATCTTGATATTTTAGCCAAGTTTTGAAGCCTAGGCCTCATAAACACGAATTTTCTACTTAGAGCAGTTTCATGCGTACATTCGAATAATACACACTCGAAAAGACTCGAAAGCTAAAATTTGGCTCAACAGGTGTCTATTTTTATTGGAAACATTCCAAAGACCAGGACATGTTGGTATATAGACCCACATGATCTTAATATTTTATCCAAATTTTGCAGTTTCGGGTGTACATTCGAAAAATACACACTCAAAAAGACTCGAACGCTATAATTTAATTAAAGAGGTGTCTATTTTGATTGAAAACATGCTAATGATCAGGTCATGTTGGTCTGTAGACCCACATGATCTTGATATTTTAGCCAAGTTTTAAAGGCTAAGCCTCATAAACAAGATTTTTCTATTTAGAGAAGTTTCAAGTGTACATTCAAAAAATACACACTCGAAAAGGCTCGAACGCTATAATTTAGCTCAAGAGGTGTCTATTTTGATTGGAAACATGCTAATGATCAGGACATGTTGGTCTATAGTCCCACATGATCTTGATATTTTAGCCAAGTTTTGAAGCCTAGGCCTCATAAACAAGATTTTTCTATTTAGAGAAGTTTCAAGTGTACATTCAAAAAATACACACTCGAAAAGGCTCGAGCGCTATAATTTAGCTCAAGAGGTGTCTATTTTGATTAGAAACATGCTAACGATCAGGACATGTTGGTCTATAGACCCACATGATCTTTATATTTTAGCCAAGTTTTGAAGTATAGGCCTCATAAACAAGATTTGTCTACTTAGAGCAGTTTCGAGTGTACATTCGAATAATACACACTCGAAAAGACTCGAACGCTATAATTTAGCTCAAGAGGTGTCTATTTTGATTGAAAACATGCTAATTATCAGGACATGTTGGTCTATAGACCCACATGATCTTGATATTTTAGCCAAGTTTTGAAGCCTATGCCTCATAAACACGAATTTTCTACTTAGAGCAGTTTCGATTGTACATTCGAATAATACACACTCGAAAAGACTCGAACGCTATAATTTAGATAAAGAGGTGTCTATTTGATCGAAAACATGCTAATTATCAGGACATGTTGGTCTATAGACCCATATGATCTTAATATTTTTGCCAAGTTTTGAAGCCTAGGCCTCGTAAACACGAATTTTCTACTTAGAGCAGTTTCGAGTGTACATTCGAATAATACACACTCGAAAAGAATCGAACGCTATAGTTTAGCTCAAGAGGTGTCTATTTTGATTGGAAACATGTTAATGATCAAGAAATGTTGGCCTATAGACCCACATGATCTTGATATTTTATCCAAATTTTGAAGTCTAGGCCTCATAAACAAGTTTTGTCTACTTAGAGCAGTTTCGAGTGTACATTCGAAAAATACACACTCGAAAAGACTCGAATGCTATAATTTAGCTCAAGAGTTGTCTATTTTGATTGAAAACATGTTAATGATAAAGATATGTTGGTCTATAGACCCACACGATCTTGATATTTTAGCCAAATTTTGAAGTCTAGGCCTCATAAACAAGATTTGTCTACTTAGAGCAGTTTCGAGTGTACATTCGAAAAATACACACTCGAAAAGACTCGAACGCTATAATTTAATTCAAGAGGTGTCTATATTAATTGAAAACATGCTAATTATAAGGACATGATGGTCTATAGACCCACATGATCTTGATATTTTATCCAAGTTTTGAAGCCTAGGCCTCATAAACACGAGTTTTCTACTTAGAGAAGTTTCGAGCGTACATTCGAATAATACACACTCGAAAAGAATCGAACGCTATAATTTAGCTAAAGAGGTATCTATTTTGATTGGAAACATGCTAATGATAAATACATGTTGGTATATAGACCCACATGATCTTGATATTTTAGCCAAATTTTGAAGTCTAGGCCGCATAAACAATATTTGTCTACTTAGAGCAGTTTCGAGTGTACATTTGAAAAATACACACTCGAAAATACTCGAACGCTATAATTTATCTCAAGAGGTGTCTATTTTGATTGAAAACATGCTAATGATAAAGACATGTTGGTCTATAGACCCACATGATCTTGATATTTTAGCCAAATTTTGAAGCCTAGGCCTCATAAATAAGATTTGTCTCCTTAGAGCAGTTTCGAGTGTACATTCGAAAAATACACACTCGAAAAGACTCGAACGCTATAATTTATCACAAGAGGTGTCTATTTTGATTGGAAACATGCTAATGATCCGGACATGTTGGTCTATAGACCCACATGATCTTGATATTTCAGCCAAATTTTGAAGTCTAGGCCTCATAAACAAGATTTTTCTACTTAGAGCAATTTCGAGTGTACATTCGACAAATACACACTCGAAAAGACTAAAACGCTATAATTTAGCTCAGGAGGTGTCTATTTTGATTTAAAACATGCTAATTATCAGGACATGTTGGTCTATAGACCCACATGATCTTGATATTTTACCCAAGTTTTGAAGCCTAGGCCTCATAAACACGAATTTTCTACTTAGAGAAATTTCGAGTGAAATTCGAATAATACACACTCGAAAAGAATTGAACGCTATAATTTAGCTCAAGAGGTATCTATTTTGATTGGAAACATGCTAATGATAAAGACATGTCGGTCGACAGACCCACATGATATTGATATTTTATCTAAATTTTGAAGTTTAGGCTTCATAAACAAGTTTTGTCTACTTAGAGCAGTTTCGAGTGTACATTCGAAAAATACACACTCGAAAAGACTCGAACGCTATAATTTAGCTCAGGAGGTGTCTAT
Organism: Papaver somniferum; assembly: GCF_003573695.1. Lineage (NCBI taxonomy): Eukaryota > Viridiplantae > Streptophyta > Magnoliopsida > Ranunculales > Papaveraceae > Papaver > Papaver somniferum. The sequence continues at coordinate 200,795,962 of NC_039366.1, read as the reverse complement.
TTTGATTGAAAACATGCTAATTATCAGGACATGTTGGTCTATAGACCCACATGATCTTGATATTTTACCCAAGTTTTGAAGCCTAGGCCTCATAAACACGAATTTTCTACTTAGAGAAGTTTCGAGTGAAATTCGAATAATACACACTCGAAAAGAATTGAACGCTATAATTTAGCTCAAGAGGTATCTATTTTGATTAGAAACATGCTAATGATAAAGACATGTTGGTCGACGGACCCACATGATATTGATATTTTAGCCAAATTTTGAAGTTTAGGCCTCATAAACAAGTTTTGTCTACTTAGAGCAGTTTCGAGTGTACATTCGAAAAATACACACTCGAAAAGATTCGAACGCTATAATTTAGCTCAAGAGGTGTCTATTTTGATTGAAAACATGTTAATGATAAATAAATGTTGGTACATAGTCCCACATGATCTTGATATTTTAGCTAAATTTTGAAGTCTAGGCCTCATAAACAAGATTTGTCTACTTAGAGCAGTTTCGAGTGTACATTTGAAAAATACACACTTGAAAAGACTCGAACGCTATAATTTAATTCAAGAGGTGTCTATTTTTATTGAAAACATGCTAATTATAAGGACATGTTGGTCTATAGACCCACATGATATTGATATTTTAGCTAAGTTTTGAAGCCTAGGCCCCATAAACACGAATTTTCTACTTAGAGAAGTTTCGAGCGTGCATTCGAAAAATACACACTCGAAAAGGCTCGAACGCTATAATTTAGCTCAAGAGGTGTCTATTTTGATTGAAAACATGCTAACTATCAGGACATGTTGGTCTATCGACCAAACATGATCTTGATATTTTAGCCAAATTTTGAAGGCTAGGCCTCACAAACAAGATTTTTCTATTTAGAGCAGTTTCGAGTGTACATTCGAAAATACACACTCGAAAAGACTCGAACGCTATAGTTTAGCTCAAGAGGTGTCTATTTTGATTGGAAACATGTTAATGATCAAGACATGTTGGCCTATAGACCCATATGATCTTGATATTTTAGCCAAGTTTTGAAGCCTAGGCCTCGTAAACACGAATTTTCTACTTAGGGTAGTTTCGAGTGTACATTCGAATAATACACACTCGAAAAGAATCGAACGCTATAATTTAGCTCAAGAGGTGTCTATTTTTATTGGAATCATGTTAATGATCAAGACATTTTGGCCTATATACCCAGATGATCTTGATATTTTAGCCAAATTTTAAAGTGTAGGCCTCATAAACAAGATTTTTCTACTTAGAGCAGTTTCGAGTGTACATTCGAATAATACACACTCGAAAAGACTCGAACACTATAATTTAGCTCAAGAGGTGTCTATTTTGGTTGAAAACATGCTAATTATCAGGACATGTTGGTCTATAGACCCACATGATCTTGATATTTTAGCCAAGTTTTGAAGCCTATGCCTCATAAACACAAATTTTCTACTTAGAGCAGTTTCGAGTGTACATTCGAATAATACACACTCGAAAAGAATCGAACGCTATAGTTTAGCTCAAGAGGTGTCTATTTTGATTGGAAACATTTTAATGATCAAGAAATGTTGGCCTATAGACCCACATGATCTTGATATTTTATCCAAATTTTGAAGTCTAGGCCTCATAAACAAGTTTTGTCTACTTAGAGCAGTTTCGAGTGTACATTCGAAAAATACACACTCGAAAAGACTCGAATGCTAAAATTTAGCTCAAGAGTTGTCTATTTTGATTGAAAACATGTTAATGATAAAGATATGTTGGTCTATAGACCCACATGATCTTGATATTTTAGCTAAATTTTGAAGTCTAGGCCTCATAAACAAGATTTGTCTACTTAGAGCAGTTTCGAGTGTACATTCGAAAAATACACACTCGAAAAGACTCGAACGCTATAATTTAATTCAAGAGATGTCTATATTAATTGAAAACATGATATTTATAAGGACATGATGGTCTATAGACCCACATGATCTTGATATTTTATCCAAGTTTTGAAGCCTAGGCCTCATAAACACGAGTTTTCTACTTAGAGAAGTTTCGAGCGTACATTCGAATAATACAAACTCGAAAAGAATCGAACGCTATAATTTAGCTAAAGAGGTATCTATTTTGATTGGAAACATGCTAATGATAAATACATGTTGGTCTATAGACCCACATGATCTTGATATTTTAGCCAAATTTTGAAGTCTAGGCCGCATAAACAAGATTTGTCTACTTAGAGCAGTTTCGAGTGTACATTCGAAAAAGACACACTCGAAAAGACTCGAACGCTATAATTTAGCTCAGGAGGTGTCTATTTTGATTGAAAACATGCTAATTATCAGGACATGTTGGTCTATAGACCCACATGATCTTGATATTTTAGCCAAGTTTTGAAGCCTATGCCTCATAAACACAAATTTTCTACTTAGAGCAGTTTCGAGTGTACATTCGAATAATACACACTCGAAAAGAATCGAACGCTATAGTTTAGCTCAAGAGGTGTCTATTTTGATTGGAAACAT
>NC_039366.1:200793138-200793442 GCF_003573695.1 Papaver somniferum | reverse complement strand
TTGGTCTATAGACCCACATGATCTTGATATTTTAGCTAAATTTTGAAGTCTAGGCCTCATAAACAAGATTTGTCTACTTAGAGCAGTTTCGAGTGTACATTCGAAAAATACACACTCGAAAAGACTCGAACGCTATAATTTAATTCAAGAGATGTCTATATTAATTGAAAACATGATATTTATAAGGACATGATGGTCTATAGACCCACATGATCTTGATATTTTATCCAAGTTTTGAAGCCTAGGCCTCATAAACACGAGTTTTCTACTTAGAGAAGTTTCGAGCGTACATTCGAATAATACA
>NC_039366.1:200756600-200793128 GCF_003573695.1 Papaver somniferum | reverse complement strand
GAGGTGTCTATTTTGATTGAAAACATGCTAATTATCAGGACATGTTGGTCTATAGACCCACATGATCTTGATATTTTAGCCAAGTTTTGAAGCCTATGCCTCATAAACACAAATTTTCTACTTAGAGCAGTTTCGAGTGTACATTCGAATAATACACACTCGAAAAGAATCGAACGCTATAGTTTAGCTCAAGAGGTGTCTATTTTGATTGGAAACATGTTAATGATCAAGAAATGTTGGACTATAGACCCACATGATCTTGATATTTTATCCAAATTTTGAAGTCTAGGCCTCATAAACAAGTTTTGTCTACTTAGAGCAGTTTCGAGTGTACATTCGAAAAATACACACTCGAAAATACTCGAATGCTATAATTTAGCTCAAGAGTTGTCTATTTTGATTGAAAACATGTTAATGATAAAGATATTTTGGTCTATAGACCCACATGATCTTGATATTTTAGCTAAATTTTGAAGTCTAGGCCTCATAAACAAGATTTGTCTACTTAGAGCAGTTTCGAGTGTACATTCGAAAAATACACACTCGAAAAGACTCGAACGCTATAATTTAATTCAAGAGATGTCTATATTAATTGAAAACATGATATTTATAAGGACATGATGGTCTATAGACCCACATGATCTTGATATTTTATCCAAGTTTTGAAGCCTAGGCCTCATAAACACGAGTTTTCTACTTAGAGAAGTTTCGAGCGTACATTCGAATAATACATACTCGAAAAGAATCGAACGCTATAATTTAGCTAAAGAGGTATCTATTTTGATTGGAAACATGCTAATTATAAATACATGTTGGTCTATAGACCCACATGATCTTGATATTTTAGCCAAATTTTGAAGTCTAGGCCGCATAAACAAGATTTGTCTACTTAGAGCAGTTTCGAGTGTACATTTGAAAAATACACACTCGAAAATACTCGAACGCTATAATTTAGTTCAAGAGGTGTCTATTTTGATTGAAAACATGCTAATGATAAAGACATGTTGGTCTATAGACCCACATGATCTTGATATTTTAGCCAAATTTTGAAGCCTAGGCCTCATAAACAAGATTTGTCTCCTTAGAGCAGTTTCGAGTGTACATTCGAAAAATACGCACTCGAAAAGACTCGAACGCTATAATTTATCTCAAGAGGTGTCTATTTTGATTGGAAACATGCTAATGATCCGGACATGTTGGTCTATAGACCCACATGATCTTGATATTTCATCCAAATTTTGAAGTCTAGGCCTCATAAACAAGATTTTTCTACTTAGAGCAATTTCGAGTGTACATTCGACAAATACACACTCGAAAAGACTAAAACGCTATAATTTAGCTCAGGAGGTGTCTATTTTGATTGAAAACATGCTAATTATCAGGACATGTTGGTCTATAGACCCACATGATCTTGATATTTTACCCAAGTTTTGAAGCCTAGGCCTCATAAACACGAATTTTCTACTTAGAGAAATTTCGAGTGAAATTCGAATAATACACACTCGAAAAGAATTGAACGCTATAATTTAGCTCAAGAGGTATCTATTTTGATTGGAAACATGCTAATGATAAAGACATGTCGGTCGACAGACCCACATGATATTGATATTTTAGCCAAATTTTGAAGTTTAGGCTTCATAAACAAGTTTTGTCTACTTAGAGCAGTTTCGAGTGTACATTCGAAAAATACACACTCGAAAAGACTCGAACGCTATAATTTAGCTCAGGAGGTGTCTATTTTGATTGAAAACATGCTAATTATCAGGACATGTTGGTCTATAGACCCACATGATCTTGATATTTTACCCAAGTTTTGAAGCCTAGGCCTCATAAACACGAATTTTCTACTTAGAGAAGTTTCGAGTGAAATTCGAATAATACACACTCGAAAAGAATTGAACGCTATAATTTAGCTCAAGAGGTATCTATTTTGATTAGAAACATGCTAATGATAAAGACATGTCGGTCGACGGACCCACATGATATTGATATTTTAGCCAAATTTTGAAGTTTAGGCCTCATCAACAAGTTTTGTCTACTTAGAGCAGTTTCGAGTGTACATTCGAAAAATACACACTCGAAAAGATTCGAACGCTATAATTTAGCTCAAGAGGTGTCTATTTTGATTGAAAACATGTTAATGATAAAGAAATGTTGGTACATAGACCCACATGATCTTGATATTTTAGCTAAATTTTGAAGTCTAGGCCTCATAAACAAGATTTGTCTACTTAGAGCAGTTTCGAGTGTACATTTGAAAAATACACACTTGAAAAGACTCGAACGCTATAATTTAATTCAAGAGGTGTCTATTTTGATTGAAAACATGCTAATTATAAGGACATGTTGGTCTATAGACCCACATGATATTGATATTTTAGCTAAGTTTTGAAGCCTAGGCCCCATAAACACGAATTTTCTACTTAGAGAAGTTTCGAGCGTGCATTCGAAAAATACACACTCGAAAAGGCTCGAACGCTATAATTTAGCTCAAGAGGTGTCTATTTTGATTGAAAACATGCTAACTATCAGGACATGTTGGTCTATAGACCAAACATGATCTTGATATTTTAGCCAAATTTTGAAGGCTAGGCCTCACAAACAAGATTTTTCTATTTAGAGCAGTTTCGAGTGTACATTCGAAAAATACACACTCGAAAAGACTCGAACGCTATAGTTTAGCTCAAGAGGTGTCTATTTTGATTGGAAACATGTTAATGATCAAGACATGTTGGCCTATAGACCCATATGATCTTGATATTTTAGCCAAGTTTTGAATCCTAGGCCTCGTAAACACGAATTTTCTACTTAGGGTAGTTTCGAGTGTACATTCGAATAATACACACTCGAAAAGAATCGAACGCTATCGTTTAGCTCAAGAGGTGTCTATTTTTATTGGAAACATGTTAATGATCAAGACATGTTGGCCTATAGACCCGCATGATCTTGATATTTTATCCAAATTTTGAAGTCTAGGCCTCATAAACAAGTTTTGTCTACTTAGAGCAGTTTCGAGTGTATATTCGAAAAATACACACTCGAAAAGACTCGAATGCTATAATTTAGCTCAAGAGTTGTCTATTTTGATTGAAAACATGTTAATGATAAAGATATGTTGGTCTATAGACCCACATGATCTTGATATTTTAGCTAAATTTTGAAGTCTAGGGCTCATAAACAAGATTTGTCTACTTAGAGCAGTTTCGAGTGTACATTCAAAAAATACACACTCGAAAAGACTCGAACGCTATAATTTAATTCAAGAGGTGTCTATATTAATTGAAAACATGCTATTTATATGGACATGATGGTCTATAGACCCACATGATCTTGATATTTTATCCAAGTTTTGAAGTCTAGGCCTCATAAACACGAATTTTCTACTTAGAGAAGTTTCGAGCGTACATTCGAATAATACACACTCGAAAAGAATCGAACGCTATAATTTATCTAAAGAGGTATCTATTTTGATTGGAAACATGCTAATGATAAATACATGTTGGTCTATAGACCCACATGATCTTGATATTTTAGCCAAATTTTGAAGTCTAGGCCGCATAAACAAGATTTGTCTACCTAGAGCAGTTTCGAGTGTACATTCGAAAAATACACACTCGAAAAGACTCGAACGCTATAATTTATCTCAAGAGGTGTCTATTTTGATTGGAAACATGCTAGTGATCCGGACATGTTGGTCTATAGACCCACATGATCTTGATATTTCAGCCAAATTTTGAAGTCTAGGCCTCATAAACAAGATTTTTCTACTTAGAGCAATTTCGAGTGTACATTCGACAAATACACACTCGAAAAGACTAAAACGCTATAATTTAGCTCAGGAGGTGTCTATTTTTATTGAAAACATGCTAATTATCAGGACATGTTGGTCTATAGACCCACATGATCTTGATATTTTACCCAAGTTTTGAAGCCTAGGCCTCATAAACACGAATTTTCTACTTAGAGAAGTTTCGAGTGAAATTCGAATAATACACACTCGAAAAGAATTGAATGCTATAATTTAGCTCAAGAGGTATCTATTTTGATTGGAAACATGCTAATGATAAAGACATGTCGGTCGACAGACCCACATGATATTGATATTTTAGCCAAATTTTGAAGTTTAGGCTTCATAAACAAGTTTTGTCTACTTAGAGCAGTTTCGAGTGTACATTCGAAAAATACACACTCGAAAAGACTCGAACGCTATAATTTAGCTCAGGAGGTGTCTATTTTGATTGAAAACATGCTAATTATCAGGACATGTTGGTCTATAGACCCACATGATCTTGATATTTTACCCAAGTTTTGAAGCCTAGGCCTCATAAACACGAATTTTCTACTTAGAGAAGTTTCGAGTGAAATTCTAATAATACACACTCGAAAAGAATTGAACGCTATAATTTAGTTCAAGAGGTATCTATTTTGATTTGAAACATGCTAATGATAAAGACATGTCGTTCGACGGACCCACATGATATTGATATTTTAGCCAAATTTTTAAGTTTAGGCCTCATAAACAAGTTTTGTCTACTTAGAGCAGTTTCGAGTGTACATTCGAAAAATACACACTCGAAAAGATTCGAACGCTATAATTTAGCTCAAGAGGTGTCTATTTTGATTGAAAACATGTTAATGATAAAGAAATATTGGTACATAGACCCACATGATCTTGATATTTTAGCTAAATTTTGAAGTCTAGGCCTCAAAACAAGATTTGTCTACTTAGAGCAGTTTCGAGTGTACATTTGAAAAATACACACTTGAAAAGACTCGAACGCTATAATTTAATTCAAGAGGTGTCTATTTTGATTGAAAACATGCTAATTATAAGGACATGTTGGTCTATAGACCCACATGATATTGATATTTTAGCTAAGTTTTGAAGCCTAGGCCCCATAAACACGAATTTTCTACTTAGAGAAGTTTCGAGCGTGCATTCGAAAAATACACACTCGAAAAGGCTCGAACGCTATAATTTAGCTCAAGAGGTGTCTATTTTGATTGAAAACATGCTAACTATCAGGACATGTTGGTCTATAGACCAAACATGATCTTGATATTTTAGCCAAATTTTGAAGGCTAGGCCTCACAAACAAGATTTTTCTATTTAGAGCAGTTTCGAGTGTACATTCGAAAAATACACACTCGAAAAGACTCGAACGCTATAGTTTAGCTCAAGAGGTGTCTATTTTGATTGGAAACATGTTAATGATCAAGACATGTTGGCCTATAGACCCATATGATCTTGATATTTTAGCCAAGTTTTGAAGCCTAGGCCTCGTAAACACGAATTTTCTACTTAGGGTAGTTTCGAGTGTACATTCGAATAATACACACTCGAAAAGAATCGAACGCTATAATTTAGCTCAAGAGGTGTCTATTTTTATTGGAAACATGTTAATGATCAAGACATTTTGGCCTATATACCCAGATGATCTTGATATTTTAGCCAAATTTTAAAGTGTAGGCCTCATAAACAAGATTTTTCTACTTAGAGCAGTTTCGAGTGTACATTCGAATAATACACACTCGAAAAGACTCGAACACTATAATTTAGCTCAAGAGGTGTCTATTTTGATTGAAAACATGCTAATTATCAGGACATGTTGGTCTATAGACCCACATGATCTTGATATTTTAGCCAAGTTTTGAAGCCTAGGCCTCATAAACACAAATTTTCTACTTAGAGCAGTTTCGATTGTACATTCGAAAAATACACACTCGAAAAGACTAGAACGCTATAATTTAGCTCAAGAGGTGTCTATTTTGATTGGAAACATGCTAATGATCAGGACATGTTGGTCTATAGACCCACATGATCTTGATAGTTTATCCAAGTTTTGAAGCCTAGGCCTCATAAACACGAATTTTCTACTTAGAGCAGTTTCGAGTGTAAATTCTAATAATACACACTCGAAAAGACTCGAACGCTATAATTTAGATCAACAAGTTTCTATTTTTATTGGAAACATGCTAATGATCAGGACATGTTGGTCTATAGATCCAGATGATCTTGATATTTTAGCAAAATTTTGAAATCTAGGCCTCATAAACAAGATTTGTCTACTTAGAGCAGTTTCAAGTGTACATTTGAAAAATACACACTCGAAAAGACTCGAACGCTATAATTTAGCTCAAGAGGTGTCTATTTTTATTGAAAACATGCTATTGATCAGGACATGTTGGTCTATTGACCCACATGATCTTGATATTTTAGCCAAATTTTGAAGTCTAGGCCACATAAACAAGATTTTTCTACTTAGAGCAGTTTCGAGTGTACATTCGAAAAATACACACTCGAAAAGACTAGAACGCTATAATTTTGCTCAAGAGGTGTCTATTTTGATTGGAAACATGCTAATGATCAGGACATGTTGGTCTATAGACCCACATGATCTTGATATTTTAGCCAAATTTTGAAGTCTAGGCCACATAAACAAGATTTTTCTACTTAGAGCAGTTTCAAGTGTACATTCGAAAAATCACACTCGAAAAGACTCGAACGCTATAATTTATCTCAAGAGGTGTCTATTTTGATTGGAAACATGTTAATTATCAGGACATGTTGGTCTATAGACCCACATGATCTTGATATTTTAGCCACGTTTTGAATCCTAGGCCTCATAAACACAAATTTTCTACTTAGAGCAGTTTCGAGTGTACATTCGAAAAATACACACTCGAAAAGACTAGAACGCTATAATTTAGCTCAAGAGGTGTCTATTTTGATTGGAAACATGCTAATGATCAGGACATGTTGGTCTATAGACCCACATGATTTCGATATTTTAGCCAAATTTTGAAGTCTAGGCCACATAAACAAGATTTTTCTACTTAGAGCAGTTTCGAGTGTACATTCGAAAAATAAACACTCGAAAAGACTCGAACGCTATAATTTAGCTCAAGAGGTGTCTATTTTGATTGAAAACATACTAATTATCATGACATGTTGGTCTATAGACCCACATGATCTTGATATTTTAGCCAAATTTTGAAGTCTAGGCCACATAAACAAGATTTTTCTACTTAGAGCAGTTTCGAGTGTACATTCGAAAAATACACACTCGAAAAGACTAGAACGCTATAATTTAGCTCAGGAGGTGTCTATTTTGATTGAAAACATGCTAATTATCAGGACATGTTGGTCTATAGACCCACATGATCATGATATTTTACCCAAGTTTTGAAGCCTAGGCCTCATAAACACGAATTTTCTACTTAGAGAAGTTTCGAGTGAAATTCGAATAATACACACTCGAAAAGAATTGAACGCTATAATTTAGCTCAAGAGGTATCTATTTTGATTGGAAACATGCTAATGATAAAGACATGTCGGTCGACAGACCCACATGATATTGATATTTTAGCCAAATTTTGAAGTTTAGGCTTCATAAACAAGTTTTGTCTACTTAGAGCAGTTTCGAGTGTACATTCGAAAAATACACACTCGAAAAGACTCGAACACTATAATTTAGCTCAGGAGGTGTCTATTTTGATTGAAAACATGCTAATTATCAGGACATGTTGGTCTATAGACCCACATGATCTTGATATTTTACCCAAGTTTTGAAGCCTAGGCCTCATAAACACGAATTTTCTACTTAGAGAAATTTCGAGTGAAATTCGAATAATACACACTCGAAAAGAATTGAACGCTATAATTTAGCTCAAGAGGTATCTATTTTGATTGGAAACATGCTAATGATAAAGACATGTCGGTCGACAGACCCACATGATATTGATATTTTAGCCAAATTTTGAAGTTTAGGCTTCATAAACAAGTTTTGTCTACTTAGAGCAGTTTCGAGTGTACATTCGAAAAATACACACTCGAAAAGACTCGAACGCTATAATTTAGCTCAGGAGGTGTCTATTTTGATTGAAAACATGCTAATTATCAGGACATGTTGGTCTATAGACCCACATGATCTTGATATTTTACCCAAGTTTTGAAGCCTAGGCCTCATAAACACGAATTTTCTACTTAGAGAAGTTTCGAGTGAAATTCGAATAATACACACTCGAAAAGAATTGAACGCTATAATTTAGCTCAAGAGGTATCTATTTTGATTAGAAACATGCTAATGATAAAGACATGTCGGTCGACGGACCCACATGATATTGATATTTTAGCCAAATTTTGAAGTTTAGGCCTCATCAACAAGTTTTGTCTACTTAGAGCAGTTTCGAGTGTACATTCGAAAAATACACACTCGAAAAGATTCGAACGCTATAATTTAGCTCAAGAGGTGTCTATTTTGATTGAAAACATGTTAATGATAAAGAAATGTTGGTACATAGACCCACATGATCTTGATATTTTAGCTAAATTTTGAAGTCTAGGCCTCATAAACAAGATTTGTCTACTTAGAGCAGTTTCGAGTGTACATTTGAAAAATACACACTTGAAAAGACTCGAACGCTATAATTTAATTCAAGAGGTGTCTATTTTGATTGAAAACATGCTAATTATAAGGACATGTTGGTCTATAGACCCACATGATATTGATATTTTAGCTAAGTTTTGAAGCCTAGGCCCCATAAACACGAATTTTCTACTTAGAGAAGTTTCGAGCGTGCATTCGAAAAATACACACTCGAAAAGGCTCGAACGCTATAATTTAGCTCAAGAGGTGTCTATTTTGATTGAAAACATGCTAACTATCAGGACATGTTGGTCTATAGACCAAACATGATCTTGATATTTTTGCCAAATTTTGAAGTCTAGGCCTCATAAACAAGATTTTTCTATTTAGAGCAGTTTCGAGTGTACATTCGAAAAATACACACTCGAAAAGACTCGAACGCTATGATTTTGCTCAAGGGATGTCTATTTTGATTGAAAACATGCTAATTATCAGGACATGTTGGTCTATAGACCCACATGATCTTGATATTTTAGCCAAGTTTTGAAGCCTAGGCCTCATAAAAACGAATTTTCTACTTAGAACAGTTTCGAGTGTACATTCAAATAATACACACTCGAAAATAAATCGAACACTATAATTTAGCTCAAGAGGTGTCTATTTTGATTGGAAACATGCTAATGATCAAGACATGTTGGCCTATAGACCCACATGATACTGATATTTTAGCCAAATTTTGAAGTCTAGGCCTCATAAACAAGATTTGTCTACTTAGAGCAGTTTCGAGTTTACAATCGAAAAATACACACTCGAAAAGACTCGAACGCTATAATTTATCTCCAGGGGTATCTATTTTGATTGAAAACATGCTAATTATCAGGACATGTTGGTCTATAGACCCACATGATCTTGATATTTTATCCAAGTTTTGAAGCCTAGGCCTCATAAACACGAATTTTCTACTTAGAGCAGTTTCATGCGTACATTCGAATAATACACACTCGAAAAGACTCGAACGCTATAATTTGGCTCAACAGGTATCTATTTTTATTGGAAACATTCTAAAGACCAGGACATGTTGGTATATAAACCCACATGATCTTAATATTTTATCCAAATTTTGCAGTTTCGGGTGTACATTCGAAAAATACACACTCGAAAAGACTCGAACGCTATAATTTATCTCAAGAGGTGTCTATTTTGATTGGAAACATGCTAATGATCAGGACATGTTGGTCTATAGACCCACATGATATTGATATTTTAGCCAAGTTTTGAATCCTAGGCCTCATAAACAAGATTTGTCTACTTAGAGCAGTTTAGAGTGTACATTCGAAAAATACACACTCGAAAAGACTCGGACACTATAGTTTAGCTCAAGAGGTGTCTATTTTGATTGGAAACATGTTAATGATCAAGACATGCTGGCCTATAGACCCACATGATCTTGATATTTTATCCAAATTTTGAAGTATAGGCCTCATAAACAAGATTTGTCTACTTAAAGCAGTTTCGAGTGTACATTCGAATAATACACACTCGAAAAGACTCGAACGCTATAATTTAGCTCATGAGGTGTCTATTTTGATTGAAAACATGCTAATTATCAGGACATGTTGGTCTATAGACCCACATTATCTTGATATTTTATCCAAGTTTTGAAGCCTATGCCTCATAAACACGAATTTTCTACTTAGAGCAGTTTCGATTGTACATTTGAATAATACACACTCGAAAAGACTCGAACGCTATAATTTAGCTCAACAGGTGTCTATTATTATTGAAAACATGCTAATAATTAGGACATGTTGGTCTATAGACCCAAATGATCTTGATATTTAAGCCAAATTTTGAAGTCTAGGCCTCATAACACGAATTTTCGACTTAGAGCAGTTTCAAGAAAACATTCGAATAATACACACTCGAAAAGACTCGAACGCTATAATTTAGCTCAAGAGGTGTCTATTTTGATCGAAAACATGCTAATTATCAGGACATGTTGGTCTATAGACCCATATGATCTTGATATTTTAGCGTAGTTTTGAAGCCTAGGCCTCATAAACACGAATTTTCTTCTTAGAGCAGTTTCGAGTGTACATTCGAATAATACACACTCGAAAAGAATCGAACGCTATAATTTAGCTCAAGAGGTGTCTATTTTTATTGGAAACATGTTAATGATCAAGACATTTTGGCATATATACCCACATGATCTTGATATTTTAGCCAAATTTTGAAGTGTAGGCCTCATAAACAAGATTTGTGTACTTAGAGCAGTTTCGAGTGTACATTCGAATAATACACACTCGGAAAGACTCGAACACTATAATTTAGCTCAAGAGGTGTCTATTTTGATTGAAAACATGATAATTATCAGGAAATGTTGGTCTATAGGCCCAAATGATCTTGATATTTTAGCCAAATTTTGAAGCCAATGCCTCATAAACACGAATTTTCTATTTAGAGCAGTTTCGATTGTACATTCGAATAATACACACTCGAAAAGACTCGAACGCTATAATTTAGCTCAACAGGTGTCTATTTTTATTGGAAACATGCTAATGATCAGGACATCTTGGTCTATATACCCACATGATCTTGATATTTTAGCCAAGTTTTACAGGCTAGGCCTCATAAACAAGATTTTTCTACTTAGAGAAGTTTCGAGTGTACATTCGAAAAATACACACTCGAAAAGATTCGAACGCTTAGCTCAAGAGGTGTCTATTTTGATTGGAAACATGCTAATGATCAGGACATGTTGGTCTATACCCACATGATCTTGATATTTTAGCCAAGTTTTGAATCCTCGGCCTCATAAAAAAGATTTGTCTACTTAGAGCAGTTTCGAGTGTACATTCGAAAAATACACACTCGAAAAGACTCGAACGCTATAATTTAGCTCAAGAGGTGTCTATTTTGATTGAAAACATGATAATTATCAGGACATGTTGGTCTATACACCCATATGATCTTTATATTTTAGCCAAGTTTTGCAGCCTAGGCCTCATAAACACGAATTTTCTACTTAGAGCAGTTTCGAGTGTACATTCGAATAATACACACTCGAAAAGAATCGAACGCTATAATTTAGCTCAAGAGGTGTCTATTTTTATTGGAAACATGTTAATGATCAAGACATTTTGGCCTATATACCCACATGATCTTGATATTTTAGCCAAATTTTGAAGTGTAGGCCTCATAAACAAGATTGGTCCACTTAGAGCAGTTTCGAGTTTACTTTCGAATAATACACACTCGAAAAGACTCGAACACTATGATTTAGCTCAAGAGGTGTCTATTTTGATTGAAAACATGATAATTATCAGGAAATGTTGGTCTATAGGCCCACATGATCTTGATATTTTAGCCAAATTTTGAAGCCAATGCCTCATAAACACAAATTTTCTACTTAGAGCAGTTTCGATTGTACATTCGAATAATACACACTCGAAAAGACTCGAACGCTATAATTTAGCTCAACAGGTGTATATTTTTATTGGAAACATGCTAATGATCAGGACATCTTGGTCTATATACCCACATGATCTTGATATTTTAGCCAAGTTTTAAAGGCTAGGCTACATAAACAAGATTTTTCTACTTAGAGAAGTTTCGAGTGTACATTCGAAAAATACACACTCGAAAAGATTCGAATGCAATAATTTAGCTCAAGAGGTGTCTATTTTGATTGGAATCATGCTAATGATCAGGACATGTTGGTCTATACCCACATGATCTTGATATTTTAGCCATGTTTTGAATCCTAGGCCTCATAAACAAGATTTGTCTACTTAGAGCAGTTTCGAGTGTACATTCGAAAAATACACACTCAAAAAGACTCGAACGCTATAACTGAGCTCAAAAGGTGTCTATTTTGATTGAAAACATGCTAATTATCAGGACATGTTAGTCTATAGACCTACATGATCTTGATATTTTAGCCAAGTTTTGAAGCCAATGCCTCATAAACACGAATTTTCTACTTAGAGCAGTTTCGATTGTACATTCGAATAATACACACTCGAAAAGACTCGAACGCTATAATTTAGCTCAAGAGGTGTCTATTTTTATTGGAAACATGTTAATGATCAAGACATTTTGGCCTATATACCCACATGATCTTGATATTTTAGCCAAATTTTGAAGTGTAGGCCTCATAAACAAGATTGGTCCACTTAGAGCAGTTTCGAGTTTACTTTCGAATAATACACACTCGAAAAGACTCGAACACTATGATTTAGCTCAAGAGGTGTCTATTTTGATTGAAAACATGATAATTATCAGGAAATGTTGGTCTATAGGCCCACATGAGCTTGATATTTTAGCCAAATTTTGAAGCCAATGCCTCATAAACACGAATTTTCTACTTAGAGCAGTTTCGATTGTACATTCGAATAATACACACTCGAAAAGACTCGAACGCTATAATTTAGCTCAACAGGTGTATATTTTTATTGGAAACATGCTAATGATCAGGACATCTTGGTCTATATACCCACATGATCTTGATATTTTAGCCAAGTTTTAAAGGCTAGGCTACATAAACAAGATTTTTCTACTTAGAGAAGTTTCGAGTGTACATTCGAAAAATACACACTCGAAAAGATTCGAATGCAATAATTTAGCTCAAGAGGTGTCTATTTTGATTGGAATCATGCTAATGATCAGGACATGTTGGTCTATACCCACATGATCTTGATATTTTAGCCAAGTTTTGAATCCTAGGCCTCATAAACAAGATTTGTCTACTTAGAGCAGTTTCGAGTGTACATTCGAAAAATACACACTCAAAAAGACTCGAACGCTATAACTGAGCTCAAAAGGTGTCTATTTTGATTGAAAACATGCTAATTATAAGGACATGTTGGTCTATAGACCCACATGATATTGATATTTTAGCTAAGTTTTGAAGCCTAGGCCCCATAAACACGAATTTTCTACTTAGAGAAGTTTCGAGCGTGCATTCGAAAAATACACACTCGAAAAGGCTCGAACGCTATAATTTAGCTCAAGAGGTGTCTATTTTGATTGAAAACATGCTAACTATCAGGACATGTTGGTCTATAGACCAAACATGATCTTGATATTTTAGCCAAATTTTGAAGGCTAGGCCTCACAAACAAGATTTTTCTATTTAGAGCAGTTTCGAGTGTACATTCGAAAAATACACACTCGAAAAGACTCGAAAGCTATAGTTTAGCTCAAGAGGTGTCTATTTTGATTGGAAACATGTTAATGATCAAGACATGTTGGCCTATAGACCCATATGATCTTGATATTTTAGCCAAGTTTTGAATCCTAGGCCTCGTAAACACGAATTTTCTACTTAGGGTAGTTTCGAGTGTACATTCGAATAATACACACTCGAAAAGAATCGAACGCTATCGTTTAGCTCAAGAGGTGTCTATTTTTATTGGAAACATGTTAATGATCAAGACATGTTGGCCAATAGACCCGCATGATCTTGATATTTTATCCAAATTTTGAAGTCTAGGCCTCATAAACAAGTTTTGTCTACTTAGAGCAGTTTCGAGTGTATATTCGAAAAATACACACTCGAAAAGACTCGAATGCTATAATTTAGCTCAAGAGTTGTCTATTTTGATTGAAAACATGTTAATGATAAAGATATGTTGGTCTATAGACCCACATGATCTTGATAATTTAGCTAAATTTTGAAGTCTAGGGCTCATAAACAAGATTTGTCTACTTAGAGCAGTTTCGAGTGTACATTCGAAAAATACACACTCGAAAAGACTCGAACGCTATAATTTAATTCAAGAGGTGTCTATATTAATTGAAAACATGCTATTTATATGGACATGATGGTCTATAGACCCACATGATATTGATATTTTATCCAAGTTTTGAAGCCTAGGCCTCATAAACACGAATTTTCTACTTAGAGAAGTTTGGAGCGTACATTCGAATAATACACACTCGAAAAGAATCGAACGCTATAATTTATCTAAAGAGGTATCTATTTTGATTGGAAACATGCTAATGATAAATACATGTTGGTCTATAGACCCACATGATCTTGATATTTTAGCCAAATTTTGAAGTCTAGGCCGCATAAACAAGATTTGTCTACTTAGAGCAGTTTCGAGTGTACATTCGAAAAATACACACTCGAAAAGACTCGAACGCTATAATTTATCTCAAGAGGTGTCTATTTTGATTGGAAACATGCTAGTGATCCGGACATGTTGGTCTATAGACCCACATGATCTTGATATTTCAGCCAAATTTTGAAGTCTAGGCCTCATAAACAAGATTTTTCTACTTAGAGCAATTTCGAGTGTACATTCGACAAATACACACTCGAAAAGACTAAAACGCTATAATTTAGCTCAGGAGGTGTCTATTTTTATTGAAAACATGCTAATTATCAGGACATGTTGGTCTATAGACCCACATGATCTTGATATTTTACCCAAATTTTGAAGCCTAGGCCTCATAAACACGAATTTTCTACTTAGAGAAGTTTCGAGTGAAATTCGAATAATACACACTCGAAAAGAATTGAATGCTATAATTTAGCTCAAGAGGTATCTATTTTGATTGGAAACATGCTAATGATAAAGACATGTCGGTCGACAGACCCACATGATATTGATATTTTAGCCAAATTTTGAAGTTTAGGCTTCATAAACAAGTTTTGTCTACTTAGAGCAGTTTCGAGTGTACATTCGAAAAATACACACTCGAAAAGACTCGAACGCTATAATTTAGCTCAGGAGGTGTCTATTTTGATTGAAAACATGCTAATTATCAGGACATGTTGGTCTATAGACCCACATGATCTTGATATTTTACCCAAGTTTTGAAGCCTAGGCCTCATAAACACGAATTTTCTACTTAGAGAAGTTTCGAGTGAAATTCTAATAATACACACTCGAAAAGAATTGAACGCTATAATTTAGTTCAAGAGGTATCTATTTTGATTTGAAACATGCTAATGATAAAGACATGTCGTTCGACGGACCCACATGATATTGATATTTTAGCCAAATTTTTAAGTTTAGGCCTCATAAACAAGTTTAGTCTACTTAGAGCAGTTTCGAGTGTACATTCGAAAAATACACACTCGAAAAGATTCGAACGCTATAATTTAGCTCAAGAGGTGTCTATTTTGATTGAAAACATGTTAATGATAAAGAAATATTGGTACATAGACCCACATGATCTTGATATTTTAGCTAAATTTTGAAGTCTAGGCCTCAAAACAAGATTTGTCTACTTAGAGCAGTTTCGAGTGTACATTTGAAAAATACACACTTGAAAAGACTCGAACGCTATAATTTAATTCAAGAGGTGTCTATTTTGATTGAAAACATGCTAATTATAAGGACATGTTGGTCTATAGACCCACATGATATTGATATTTTAGCTAAGTTTTGAAGCCTAGGCCCCATAAACACGAATTTTCTACTTAGAGAAGTTTCGAGCGTGCATTCGAAAAATACACACTCGAAAAGGCTCGAACGCTATAATTTAGCTCAAGAGGTGTCTATTTTGATTGAAAACATGCTAACTATCAGGACATGTTGGTCTATAGACCAAACATGATCTTGATATTTTAGCCAAATTTTGAAGGCTAGGCCTCACAAACAAGATTTTTCTATTTAGAGCAGTTTCGAGTGTACATTCGAAAAATACACACTCGAAAAGACTCGAACGCTATAGTTTAGCTCAAGAGGTGTCTATTTTGATTGGAAACATGTTAATGATCAAGACATGTTGGCCTATAGACCCATATGATCTTGATATTTTAGCCAAGTTTTGAAGCCTAGGCCTCGTAAACACGAATTTTCTACTTAGGGTAGTTTCGAGTGTACATTCGAATAATACACACTCGAAAAGAATCGAACGCTATAATTTAGCTCAAGAGGTGTCTATTTTTATTGGAAACATGTTAATGATCAAGACATTTTGGCCTATATACCCAGATGATCTTGATATTTTAGCCAAATTTTAAAGTGTAGGCCTCATAAACAAGATTTTTCTACTTAGAGCAGTTTCGAGTGTACATTCGAATAATACACACTCGAAAAGACTCGAACACTATAATTTAGCTCAAGAGGTGTCTATTTTGATTGAAAACATGCTAATTATCAGGACATGTTGGTCTATAGACCCACATGATCTTGATATTTTAGCCAAGTTTTGAAGCCTAGGCCTCATAAACACAAATTTTCTACTTAGAGCAGTTTCGATTGTACATTCGAAAAATACACACTCGAAAAGACTAGAACGCTATAATTTAGCTCAAGAGGTGTCTATTTTGATTGGAAACATGCTAATGATCAGGACATGTTGGTCTATAGACCCACATGATCTTGATATTTTAGCCAAATTTTGAAGTCTAGGCCACATAAACAAGATTTTTCTACTTAGAGCAGTTTCGAGTGTACATTCGAAAAATACACACTCGAAAAGACTCGAACGCTATAATTTAGCTCAAGAGGTGTCTATTTTGATTGAAAAAATGCTAATTATCAGGACATGTTGGTCTATAGACCCACATGATCTTGATATTTTAGCCAAATTTTGAAGTCTAGGCCACATAAACAAGATTTTTCTACTTAGAGCAATTTCGACTGTACATTCGAAAAATACACACTCGAAAAGACTCGAACGCTATAATTTAGCTCAAGAGGTGTCTATTTTGATTGAAAACATGCTAATTATCAGGACATGTTGGTCTATAGACCCACATGATCTTGATATTTTACCCAAGTTTTGAAGCCTAGGCCTCATAAACACGAATTTTCTACTTAGAGAAGTTTCGAGTGAAATTCTAATAATACACACTCGAAAAGAATTGAACGCTATAATTTAGTTCAAGAGGTATCTATTTTGATTTGAAACATGCTAATGATAAAGACATGTCGGTCGACGGACCCACATGATATTGATATTTTAGCCAAATTTTGAAGTTTAGGCCTCATAAACAAGTTTTGTCTACTTAGAGCAGTTTCGAGTGTACATTCGAAAAATACACACTCGAAAAGATTCGAACGCTATAATTTAGCTCAAGAGGTGTCTATTTTGATTGAAAACATGTTAATGATAAAGAAATATTGGTACATAGACCCACATGATCTTGATATTTTAGCTAAATTTTGAAGTCTAGGCCTCAAAACAAGATTTGTCTACTTAGAGCAGTTTCGAGTGTACATTTGAAAAATACACACTTGAAAAGACTCGAACGCTATAATTTAATTCAAGAGGTGTCTATTTTGATTGAAAACATGCTAATTATAAGGACATGTTGGTCTATAGACCCACATGATATTGATATTTTAGCTAAGTTTTGAAGCCTAGGCCCCATAAACACGAATTTTCTACTTAGAGAAGTTTCGAGCGTGCATTCGAAAAATACACACTCGAAAAGGCTCGAACGCTATAATTTAGCTCAAGAGGTGTCTATTTTGATTGAAAACATGCTAACTATCAGGACATGTTGGTCTATAGACCAAACATGATCTTGATATTTTTGCCAAATTTTGAAGTCTAGGCCTCATAAACAAGATTTTTCTATTTAGAGCAGTTTCGAGTGTACATTCGAAAAATACACACTCGAAAAGACTCGAACGCTATGATTTTGCTCAAGGGATGTCTATTTTGATTGAAAACATGCTAATTATCAGGACATGTTGGTCTATAGACCCACATGATCTTGATATTTTAGCCAAGTTTTGAAGCCTAGGCCTCATAAAAACGAATTTTCTACTTAGAACAGTTTCGAGTGTACATTCAAATAATACACACTCGAAAATAAATCGAACACTATAATTTAGCTCAAGAGGTGTCTATTTTGATTGGAAACATGCTAATGATCAAGACATGTTGGCCTATAGACCCACATGATATTGATATTTTAGCCAAATTTTGAAGTCTAGGCCTCATAAACAAGATTTGTCTACTTAGAGCAGTTTCGAGTTTACAATCGAAAAATACACACTCGAAAAGACTCGAACGCTATAATTTATCTCCAGGGGTATCTATTTTGATTGAATACATGCTAATTATCAGGACATGTTGGTCTATAGACCCACATGATCTTGATATTTTATCCAAGTTTTGAAGCCTAGGCCTCATAAACACGAATTTTCTACTTAGAGCAGTTTCATGCGTACATTCGAATAATACACACTCGAAAAGACTCGAACGCTATAATTTGGCTCAACAGGTGTCTATTTTTATTGGAAACATTCTAAAGACCAGGACATGTTGGTATATAAACCCACATGATCTTAATATTTTATCCAAATTTTGCAGTTTCGGGTGTACATTCGAAAAATACACACTCGAAAAGACTCGAACGCTATAATTTATCTCAAGAGGTGTCTATTTTGATTGGAAACATGCTAATGATCAGGACATGTTGGTCTATAGACCCACATGATATTGATATTTTAGCCAAGTTTTGAAGCCTAGGCCTCATAAACAAGATTTGTCTACTTAGAGCAGTTTAGAGTGTACATTCGAAAAATACACACTCGAAAAGACTCGGACACTATAGTTTAGCTCAAGAGGTGTCTATTTTGATTGGAAACATGTTAATGATCAAGACATGCTGGCCTATAGACCCACATGATCTTGATATTTTATCCAAATTTTGAAGTATAGGCCTCATAAACAAGATTTGTCTACTTAAAGCAGTTTCGAGTGTACATTCGAATAATACACACTCGAAAAGACTCGAACGCTATAATTTAGCTCATGAGGTGTCTATTTTGATTGAAAACATGCTAATTATCAGGACATGTTGGTCTATAGACCCACATTATCTTGATATTTTATCCAAGTTTTGAAGCCTATGCCTCATAAACACGAATTTTCTACTTAGAGCAGTTTCGATTGTACATTCGAATAATACACACTCGAAAAGACTCGAACGCTATAATTTAGCTCAACAGGTGTCTATTATTATTGAAAACATGCTAATAATTAGGACATGTTGGTCTATAGACCCAAATGATCTTGATATTTAAGCCAAATTTTGAAGTCTAGGCCTCATAACACGAATTTTCGACTTAGAGCAGTTTCAAGAAAACATTCGAATAATACACACTCGAAAAGACTCGAACGCTATAATTTAGCTCAAGAGGTGTCTATTTTGATCGAAAACATGCTAATTATCAGGACATGTTGGTCTATAGACCCATATGATCTTGATATTTTAGCCTAGTTTTGAAGCCTAGGCCTCATAAACACGAATTTTCTTCTTAGAGCAGTTTCGAGTGTACATTCGAATAATACACACTCGAAAAGAATCGAACGCTATAATTTAGCTCAAGAGGTGTCTATTTTTATTGGAAACATGTTAATGATCAAGACATTTTGGCATATATACCCACATGATCTTGATATTTTAGCCAAATTTTGAAGTGTAGGCCTCATAAACAAGATTTGTGTACTTAGAGCAGTTTCGAGTGTACATTCGAATAATACACACTCGGAAAGACTCGAACACTATAATTTAGCTCAAGAGGTGTCTATTTTGATTGAAAACATGATAATTATCAGGAAATGTCGGTCTATAGGCCCAAATGATCTTGATATTTTAGCCAAATTTTGAAGCCAATGCCTCATAAACACGAATTTTCTATTTAGAGCAGTTTCGATTGTACATTCGAATAATACACACTCGAAAAGACTCGAACGCTATAATTTAGCTCAACAGGTGTCTATTTTTATTGGAAACATGCTAATGATCAGGACATCTTGGTCTATATACCCACATGATCTTGATATTTTAGCCAAGTTTTACAGGCTAGGCCTCATAAACAAGATTTTTCTACTTAGAGAAGTTTCGAGTGTACATTCGAAAAATACACACTCGAAAAGATTCGAACGCTTAGCTCAAGAGGTGTCTATTTTGATTGGAAACATGCTAATGATCAGGACATGTTGGTCTATACCCACATGATCTTGATATTTTAGCCAAGTTTTGAATCCTCGGCCTCATAAAAAAGATTTGTCTACTTAGAGCAGTTTCGAGTGTACATTCGAAAAATACACACTCGAAAAGACTCGAACGCTATGATTTAGCTCAAGAGGTGTCTATTTTGATTGAAAACATGATAATTATCAGGACATGTTGGTCTATACACCCATATGATCTTTATATTTTAGCCAAGTTTTGCAGCCTAGGCCTCATAAACACGAATTTTCTACTTAGAGCAGTTTCGAGTGTACATTCGAATAATACACACTCGAAAAGAATCGAACGCTATAATTTAGCTCAAGAGGTGTCTATTTTTATTGGAAACATGTTAATGATCAAGACATTTTGGCCTATATACCCACATGATCTTGATATTTTAGCCAAATTTCTAAGTGTAGGCCTCATAAACAAGATTGGTCCACTTAGAGCAGTTTCGAGTTTACTTTCGAATAATACACACTCGAAAAGACTCGAACACTATGATTTAGCTCAAGAGGTGTCTATTTTGATTGAAAACATGATAATTATCAGGAAATGTTGGTCTATAGGCCCACATGATCTTGATATTTTAGCCAAATTTTGAAGCCAATGCCTCATAAACACGAATTTTCTACTTAGAGCAGTTTCGATTGTACATTCGAATAATACACACTCGAAAAGACTCGAACGCTATAATTTAGCTCAACAGGTGTATATTTTTATTGGAAACATGCTAATGATCAGGACATCTTGGTCTATATACCCACATGATCTTGATATTTTAGCCAAGTTTTAAAGGCTAGGCTACATAAACAAGATTTTTCTACTTAGAGAAGTTTCGAGTGTACATTCGAAAAATACACACTCGAAAAGATTCGAATGCAATAATTTAGCTCAAGAGGTGTCTATTTTGATTGGAATCATGCTAATGATCAGGACATGTTGGTCTATACCCACATGACCTTGATATTTTAGCCAAGTTTTGAATCCTAGGCCTCATAAACAAGATTTGTCTACTTAGAGCAGTTTCGAGTGTACATTCGAAAAATACACACTCAAAAAGACTCGAACGCTATAACTGAGCTCAAAAGGTGTCTATTTTGATTGAAAACATGCTAATTATCAGGACATGTTAGTCTATAGACCTACATGATCTTGATATTTTAGCCAAGTTTTGAAGCCAATGCCCCATAAACACGAATTTTCTACTTAGAGCAGTTTCGATTGTACATTCGAATAATACACACTCGAAAAGACTCGAACGCTATAATTTAGCTCAAGAGGTGTCTATTTTGATTGGAAACATGCTAATAATCAAGACATGTTGGCCTATGGACCCACATGATATTGATATTTTAGCCAAATTTTGAAGTCTAGGCCTCATAAACAATATTTGTCTACTTAGAGCAGTTTCGAGTTTACAATCGAAAAATACACACTCGAAAAGACTCGAACGTTATAATTTAGCTCACGAGATGTCTATTTTGATTGAAAACATGCTAATTATCAGGACATGTTGGTCTATAGACCCACATGATCTTGATATTTTAGCTAAGTTTTGAAGCCTAGGCCTCATAAACACGAATTTTCTACTTAGAGAAGTTTCGAGCGTACATTCGAATAATACACACTCGAAAAGAATCGAACGCTATAATTTAGCTCAAGAGGTATCTATTTTGATTGGAAACATGCTAATGATAAAGACATGTTGGTCCATAGACCCACATGATCTTGATATTTTAGCCAAATTTTGAAGTCTAGGCCTCATAAACAAGATTTGTCTACTTAGAGCAGTTTCGAGTGTACATTCGAAAAATACACACTCGAAAAGACTCGAACGCTGTAATTTAGCTCAAGAGGTGTCTATTTTGATTGAAAACATGCTAATGATAAAGACATGTTGGTATATAGACCCACATGATCTTGATATTTTAGTCAAATTTTAAAGTCTAGGCCTCATAAACAAGATTTGTCTCCTTAGAGCAGTTTCGAGTGTACATTCGAAAAATACACACTCGAAAAGACTCGAACGCTATAATTTTTCTCAAGAGGTGTCTATTTTGATTGGAAAAATGCTACTGATCCGGACATGTTGGTCTATAGACCCACATGATCTTGATATTTCAGCCAAATTTTGAAGTCTAGGCCTCATAAACAATATTTTTCTACTTAGAGCAGTTTCGAGTGTACATTCGAAAAATACACACTCGAAAAGACTCGAACGCTATAATTTAGCTCAAGAGGTGTCTATTTTGATTGAAAAAATGCTAATTATCAGGACATGTTGGTCTATAGACCCACATGATCTTGATATTTTAGCCAAATTTTGAAGTCTAGGCCACATAAACAAGATTTTTCTACTTAGAGCAGTTTCGAGTGTACATTCGAAAAATACACACTCGAAAAGACTCGAATGCTATAATTTATCTCAAGAGGTGTCTATTTTGATTGAAAACATGCTATTGATCAGGACATGTTGGTCTATAGACCCACATGATCTTGATATGTTAGCCAAGTTTTGAAGGCTAGGCCTCATAAACACGAATTTCTACTTAGAGAAGTTTCGAGTGTACATCCAAATAATACACACTCGAAAAGACTCGAACGCTATAATTTAGCTAAACCGGTGTCTATTTTTATTGGAAACATGCTAATGATCAGGACATGTTGGTCTATAGACCCACATGATCTTGATATTTTAGCCAAATTTTGAAGTCTAGGCCAGATAAACAAGATTTTTCTACTTAGAGCAGTTTCGAGTGTACATTCGAAAAATACACACTCGAAAAGACTCGAACGCTATAATTTAGCTCAAGAGGTGTCTATTTTGATTGAAAACATGCTAATTATCAGGACATGTTGGTCTATAGACCCACATGAGCTTGATATTTTAGCCAAGTTTTGAAGCCTAGGCCTCATAAACAAGAATTTTCTACTTAGAGCAGTTTCAAGTGTAAATTCGAATAATACACACTCGAAAAGAATCGAACGCTATAATTTAGCTCAAGAGGTGTCTATTTTGATTGGAAACATGCTAATGATCAAGACATGTTGGACTATAGACCCACATAATCTTGATATTTTAGCCAAATTTTGAAGTCTAGGCCTCATAAACAAGATTTGTCTACTTAGAGCAGTTTGGAGTGTATATTCGAAAAATACACACTCGAAAAGACTCGAACGCTATAATTTAGCTCAAGAGGTGTCTATTTTGATTGAAAATATGCTAATTATCAGGACATGTTGGTCTATAGACCCACATGATCTTGATATTTTAGCCAAGTTTTGAAGTCTAGGTCTCATAAACAAGATTTGTCTACTAGGAGCAGTTTCGAGTGTACATTCGAATAATACACACTCGAAAAGACTCGAACGCTATAATTTAGCTCAAGAGGTGTCTATTTTGATTGAAAAAATGCTAATTATCAGGACATGTTGGTCTATAGACCCACATGATCTTGATATTTTAGCCAAATTTTGAAGTCTAGGCCACATAAAAAAGATTTTTCTACTTAGAGCAGTTTTGAGTGTACATTCGAAAAATACACACTCGAAAAGACTCGAACGCTATAATTTAGCTCAAGAGGTGTCTATTTTGATTGAAAAAATGCTAATTATCAGGACATGTTGGTCTATAGACCCACATGATCTTGATATTTTAGCCAAATTTTGAAGTCTAGGCCACATAAACAAGATTTTTCTACTTAGAGCAGTTTCGAGTGTACATTCGAAAAATACACACTCGAAAAGAATCGAAAGTTATAATTTAGCTCAAGAGGTGTCTATTTTGATTGAAAACATGCTAATTATCAGGACATGTTGGTATATAGACCCACATGATCTTGATATTTTATCCAAGTTTTGAAGCCTAGGCCTCATAAACACGGATTTTCTACTTAGAGCAGTTTCAAGTGTACATTCAAAAAATACACACTCGAAAAAACTTGAACGCTATAATTTATCTCAAGAGATGTCTATTTTGATTGAAAACATGCTAATTATCAGGACATGTTGGTCTATAGACCCACATGATCTTGATATTTTAGCCAAATTTTGAAGTCTAGGCCACATAAACAAGATTTTTCTACTTAGAGCAGTTTCAAGTGTACATTCAAAAAATACACACTCGAAAGGACTCGAACGCTATAATTTAGCTCCAGAGATGTCTATTTTGATTGAAAACATGCTAATTATCAGGACATGTTGGTCTATAGACCCACATGATCTTGATATTTTAGCCAAGTTTTGAAGCCTAGGCCTCATAAACACAAATTTTCTACTTAGAGCAGTTTCGAGTGTACATTCAAAAAATACACACTCAAAAAGACTCGAACGCTATAATTTATCTTAAGAGATGTCTATTTTGATTGAAAACATGCTAATTATCAGGACATGTTGGTCTATAGACCCACATGATCTTGATATTTTAGCCAAATTTTGAAGTCTAGGCCACATAAACAAGATTTTTCTACTTAGAGCAGTTTCAAGTGTACATTCAAAAAATACACACTCGAAAAGACTCGAACGCTATAATTTAGCTCCAGAGATGTCTATTTCGATTGAAAACATGCTAATTATCAGGACATGTTGGTCTATAGACCCACATGATCTTGATATTTTAGCCAAGTTTTGAAGCCTAGGCCTCATAAACACAAATTTTCTACTTAGAGCAGTTTCGAGTGTACATTCGAAAAATACACACTCAAAAAGACTAGAACGCTATAATTTAGCTTAAGAGGTGTCTATTTTGATTGGAAACATGCTAATGATCAGGACATGTTGGTCTACAGACCCACATGATCTTGATATTTTAGCCAAATTTTGAAGTCTAGGCCACATAAACAAGATTTTTCTACTTAGAGCAGTTTCGAGTGTACATTCGAAAAATACACACTCGAAAAGACTCGAACGCTATAATTTAGCTCAAGAGGTGTCTATCTTGATTGAAAACATGCTAATTATCAGGACATGTTGGTCTATAGACCCACATGATCTTGATATTTTAGCCAAGTTTTGAAGCCTAGGCCTCATAAACACAAATTTTCTACTTAGAGCAGTTTCGAGTGTACATTCGAAAAATACACACTCGAAAAGACTTGAACGCTATAATTTAGCTCAAGAGGTGTCTATTTTGATTGAAAACATGCTATTGATCAGGACATGTTGGTCTATAGACCCACATGATCTTGATATTTTATCCAAATTTTGAAGTCTAGGCCACATAAACAAGATTTTTCTTCTTAGAGCAGTTTCGAGTGTACATTCAAAAAATACACACTCGAAAAGACTCGAAAGCTATAATTTAGCTCAAGAGGTGTCTATTTTGATTGAAAACATGCTAATTATCAGGACATGTTGGTCTATAGACCCACATGATCTTGATATTTTAGCCAAGTTTTGAAGCCTAGGCCTCATAAACACAAATTTTCTACTTAGAGCAGTTTCGAGTGTACATTCGAAAAATACACACTCGAAAAGACTAGAACGCTATAATTTAGCTCAAGAGGTGTCTATTTTGTTTGGAAACATGCTAATGATCAGGACATGTTGGTTTATAGACCCACATGATCTTGATATTTTAGCCAAATTTTGAAGTCTAGGCAACATAAACAAGATTTTTCTACTTAGAGCAGTTTCGAGTGTACATTCGAAAAATACACACTCGAAAAGACTCGAACGCTATAATTTAGCTCAAGAGGTATCTATTTTGATTGAAAACATGCTATTGATCAGGACATGTTGGTCTATAGACCCACTTGATCTTGATATTTTATCCAAATTTTGAAGTCTAGGCCACATAAACAAGATTTTTCTACTTAGAGCAGTTTCGAGTGTACATTCAAAAAATACACACTCGAAAAGACTCGAAAGCTATAATTTAGCTCAAGAGGTGTCTATTTTGATTGAAAACATGCTAATTATCAGGACATGTTGGTCTATAGACCCACATGATCTTGATATTTTAGCCAAGTTTTGAAGCCTAGGCCTCATAAACACAAATTTTCTACTTAGAGCAGTTTCGAGTGTACATTCGAAAAATACACACTCGAAAAGACTAGAACGCTATAATTTAGCTCAAGAGGTGTCTATTTTGTTTGGAAACATGCTAATGATCAGGACATGTTGGTTTATAGACCCACATGATCTTGATATTTTAGCCAAATTTTGAAGTCTAGGCAACATAAACAAGATTTTTCTACTTAGAGCAGTTTCGAGTGTACATTCGAAAAATACACACTCGAAAAGACTCGAACGCTATAATTTAGCTCAAGAGGTATCTATTTTGATTGAAAACATGCTATTGATCAGGACATGTTGGTCTATAGACCCACATGATCTTGATATTTTAGCCAAATTTTGAAGTCTAGGCCTCATAAACAAGATTTGTCTACTTAGAGCAGTTTCGAGTGTACATTCGAAAAATACACACTCGAAAAGACTCGAACGCTATAATTTAGCTCAAGAGGTGTCTATTTTGATTGAAAACATGCTAATGATAAAGACATGTTGGTATATAGACCCACATGATCTTGATATTTTAGCCAAATTTTGAAGTCTAGGCCTCATAAACAAGATTTGTCTCCTTAGAGCAGTTTCGAGTGTACATTCGAAAAATACACACTCGAAAAGACTCGAACGCTATAATTTTTCTCAAGAGGTGTCTATTTTGATTGGAAAAATGCTACTGATCCGGACATGTTGGTCTATAGACCCACATGATCTTGATATTTCAGCCAAATTTTGAAGTCTAGGCCTCATAAACAATATTTTTCTACTTAGAGCAGTTTCGAGTGTACATTCGAAAAATACACACTCGAAAAGACTCGAACGCTATAATTTAGCTCAAGAGGTGTCTATTTTGATTGAAAGCATGCTAATTATCAGGACATGTTGGTCTATAGACCCACATGATCTTGATATTTTAGCCAATTTTTGAAGCCTAGGCCTCATAAACACGAATTTTCTACTTAGAGAAGTTTCGAGTGAAATTCGAATAATACACACTCGAAAAGAATTGAACGCTATAATTTAGCTCAAGAGGTATCTATTTTGATTGGAAACATGATAATGATAAAGACATGTCGGTCGATAGACCCACATGATATTGATATTTTAGCCAAATTTTGAAGTTTAGGCCTCATAAACAAGTTTGTCTACTTAGAGCAGTTTCGAGTATATATTCGAAAAATACACACTCGAAAAGACTCGAACGCTATAATTTAGCTCAAAAGGTGTCTATTTTGATTGAAAACATGTTAATGATAAAGACATGTTGGTACATAGACCCACATGATCTTGATATTTTAGCTAAATTTTTAAGTCTAGGCTTCATAAACAAGATTTGTCTACTTAGAGCAGTTTCGAGTGTACATTTGAAAAATACACACTTGAAAAGACTCGAACGCTATAATTTAATTCAAGAGGTGTCTATTTTTATTGAAAACATGCTAATTATAAGGACATGTTGGTCTATAGACCCACATGATCTTGATATTTTAGCTAAGTTTTGAAGCCTAGGCCCCATAAACACGAATTTTCTACTTAGAGAAGTTTCGAGCGTACATTCGAAAAATACACACTCGAAAAGGCTCGAACGCTATAATTTAGCTCAAGAGGTGTCTATTTTGATTGAAAACAATCTAACTATCAGGACATGTTGGTTTATAGACCAAACATGATATTGATATTTTAGCCAAATTTTGAAGTCTAGGCCTCATAAACAAGATTTTTTTATTTAGAGCAGTTTCGAGTGTACATTCGAAAAATACACACTCGAAAAGACTCGAACGCTGTAATTTAGCTCAAGAGATGTCTATTTTGATTGAAAACATGCTAATTATCAGGACATGTTGGTCTATATACCCACATGATCTTGATATTTTAGCCAAGTTTTGAAGCCTAGGCCTCATAAACACGAATTTTCTACTTAGAACAGTTTCGAGTGTACATTCGAATAATACTCCCTCGAAAAGAATCGAACACTATAATTTAGCTCAAGAGGTGTCTATTTTGATTGGAAACATGCTAATAATCAAGAAATGTTGGCCTATAGACCCACATGATATTGATATTTTAGCCAAAATTTGAAGTCTAGGCCTCATAAACAAGATTTGTCTACTTAGAGCAGTTTCGAGTTTACAATCGAAAAATACACACTCGAAAAGCCTCGAAAGATATAATTTAGCTCACGAGATGTCTATTTTGATTGAAAACATGCTAATTATCAGGACATGTTGGTCTATAGACCCACATGATCTTGATATTTTATCCAAGTTTTGAAGCCTAGGCCTCATAAACACGAATTTTCTACTCAGAGAAGTTTCGAGCGTACATTCGAATAATACACACTCGAAAAGAATAGAACGCTACAATTTAGCTCAAGAGGTATCTATTTTGATTGGAAACATGCTAATGATAAAGACATGTTGGTCCATAGACCCACATGATCTTGATATTTTAGCCAAATTTTGAAGTCTAGGCCTCATAAACAAGATTTGTCTACTTAGAGCAGTTTCGAGTGTACATTCGAAAAATACACACTCGAAAAGACTCGAACGCTGTAATTTAGCTCAAGAGGTGTCTATTTTGATTGAAAACATGCTAATGATAAAGACATGTTGGTATATAGACCCACATGATCTTGATATTTTAGCCAAATTTTGAAGTCTAGGCCTCATAAACAAGATTTGTCTCCTTAGAGCAGTTTCGAGTGTACATTCGAAAAATACACACTCGAAAAGACTCGAACGCTATAATTTTTCTCAAGAGGTGTCTATTTTGATTCGAAAAATGCTACTGATCCGGACATGTTGGTCCATAGACCCACATGATCTTGATATTTCAGCCAAATTTTGAAGTCTAGGCCTCATAAACAATATTTTTCTACTTAGAGCAGTTTCGAGTGTACATTCGAAAAATACACACTCGAAAAGACTCGAACGCTATAATTTAGCTCAAGAGGTGTCTATTTTGATTGAAAAAATGCTAATTATCAGGACATGTTGGTCTATAGACCCACATGATCTTGATATTTTAGCCAAGTTTTGAAGTCTAGGCCTCATAAACAATATTTTTCTACTTAGAGCAGTTTCGAGTGTACATTCGAAAAATACACACTCGAAAAGACTCGAACGCTATAATTTAGCTCAAGAGGTGTCTATTTTGATTGAAAGCATGCTAATTATCAGGACATGTTGGTCTATAGACCCACATGATCTTGATATTTTAGCCAATTTTTGAAGCCTAGGCCTCATAAACACGAATTTTCTACTTAGAGAAGTTTCGAGTGAAATTCGAATAATACACACTCGAAAAGAATTGAACGCTATAATTTAGCTCAAGAGGTATCTATTTTGATTGGAAACATGATAATGATAAAGACATGTCGGTCGATAGACCCACATGATATTGATATTTTAGCCAAATTTTGAAGTTTAGGCCTCATAAACAAGTTTGTCTACTTAGAGCAGTTTCGAGTATATATTCGAAAAATACACACTCGAAAAGACTCGAACGCTATAATTTAGCTCAAAAGGTGTCTATTTTGATTGAAAACATGTTAATGATAAAGACATGTTGGTACATAGACCCACATGATCTTGATATTTTAGCTAAATTTTGAAGTCTAGGCTTCATAAACAAGATTTGTCTACTTAGAGCAGTTTCGAGTGTACATTTGAAAAATACACACTTGAAAAGACTCGAACGCTATAATTTAATTCAAGAGGTGTCTATTTTTATTGAAAACATGCTAATTATAAGGACATGTTGGTCTATAGACCCACATGATCTTGATATTTTAGCTAAGTTTTGAAGCCTAGGCCCCATAAACACGAATTTTCTACTTAGAGAAGTTTCGAGCGTACATTCGAAAAATACACACTCGAAAAGGCTCGAACGCTATAATTTAGCTCAAGAGGTGTCTATTTTGATTGAAAACAATCTAACTATCAGGACATGTTGGTTTATAGACCAAACATGATATTGATATTTTAGCCAAATTTTGAAGTCTAGGCCTCATAAACAAGATTTTTTTATTTAGAGCAGTTTCGAGTGTACATTCGAAAAATACACACTCGAAAAGACTCGAACGCTGTAATTTAGCTCAAGAGATGTCTATTTTGATTGAAAACATGCTAATTATCAGGACATGTTGGTCTATATACCCACATGATCTTGATATTTTAGCCAAGTTTTGAAGCCTAGGCCTCATAAACACGAATTTTCTACTTAGAACAGTTTCGAGTGTACATTCGAATAATACTCCCTCGAAAAGAATCGAACACTATAATTTAGCTCAAGAGGTGTCTATTTTGATTGGAAACATGCTAATAATCAAGAAATGTTGGCCTATAGACCCACATGATATTGATATTTTAGCCAAAATTTGAAGTCTAGGCCTCATAAACAAGATTTGTCTACTTAGAGCAGTTTCGAGTTTACAATCGAAAAATACACACTCGAAAAGCCTCAAAAGATATAATTTAGCTCACGAGATGTCTATTTTGATTGAAAACATGCTAATTATCAGGACATGTTGGTCTATAGACCCACATGATCTTGATATTTTATCCAAGTTTTGAAGCCTAGGCCTCATAAACACGAATTTTCTACTCAGAGAAGTTTCGAGCGTACATTCGAATAATACACACTCGAAAAGAATAGAACGCTACAATTTAGCTCAAGAGGTATCTATTTTGATTGGAAACATGCTAATGATAAAGACATGTTGGTCCATAGACCCACATGATCTTGATATTTTAGCCAAATTTTGAAGTCTAGGCCTCATAAACAAGATTTGTCTACTTAGAGCAGTTTCGAGTGTACATTCGAAAAATACACACTCGAAAAGACTCGAACGCTGTAATTTAGCTCAAGAGGTGTCTATTTTGATTGAAAACATGCTAATGATAAAGACATGTTGGTATATAGACCCACATGATCTTGATATTTTAGTCAAATTTTAAAGTCTAGGCCTCATAAACAAGATTTGTCTCCTTAGAGCAGTTTCGAGTGTACATTCGAAAAATACACACTCGAAAAGACTCGAACGCTATAATTTTTCTCAAGAGGTGTCTATTTTGATTGGAAAAATGCTACTGATCCGGACATGTTGGTCTATAGACCCACATGATCTTGATATTTCAGCCAAATTTTGAAGTCTAGGCCTCATAAACAATATTTTTCTACTTAGAGCAGTTTCGAGTGTACATTCGAAAAATACACACTCGAAAAGACTCGAACGCTATAATTTAGCTCAAGAGGTGTCTATTTTGATTGAAAGCATGCTAATTATCAGGACATGTTGGTCTATAGACCCACATGATCTTGATATTTTAGCCAATTTTTGAAGCCTAGGCCTCATAAACACGAATTTTCTACTTAGAGAAGTTTCGAGTGAAATTCGAATAATACACACTCGAAAAGAATTGAACGCTATAATTTAGCTCAAGAGGTATCTATTTTGATTGGAAACATGCTAATGATAAAGACATGTCGGTCGACAGACCCACATGATATTGATATTTTAGCCAAATTTTGAAGTTTAGGCTTCATAAACAAGTTTTGTCTACTTAGAGCAGTTTCGAGTGTACATTCGAAAAATACACACTCGAAAAGACTCGAACGCTATAATTTAGCTCAGGAGGTGTCTATTTTGATTGAAAACATGCTAATTATCAGGACATGTTGGTCTATAGACCCACATGATCTTGATATTTTACCCAAGTTTTGAAGCCTAGGCCTCATAAACACGAATTTTCTACTTAGAGAAGTTTCGAGTGAAATTCGAATAATACACACTCGAAAAGAATTGAACGCTATAATTTAGCTCAAGAGGTATCTATTTTGATTAGAAACATGCTAATGATAAAGACATGTCGGTCGACGGACCCACATGATATTGATATTTTAGCCAAATTTTGAAGTTTAGGCCTCATCAACAAGTTTTGTCTACTTAGAGCAGTTTCGAGTGTACATTCGAAAAATACACACTCGAAAAGATTCGAACGCTATAATTTAGCTCAAGAGGTGTCTATTTTGATTGAAAACATGTTAATGATAAAGAAATGTTGGTACATAGACCCACATGATCTTGATATTTTAGCTAAATTTTGAAGTCTAGGCCTCATAAACAAGATTTGTCTACTTAGAGCAGTTTCGAGTGTACATTTGAAAAATACACACTTGAAAAGACTCGAACGCTATAATTTAATTCAAGAGGTGTCTATTTTGATTGAAAACATGCTAATTATAAGGACATGTTGGTCTATAGACCCACATGATATTGATATTTTAGCTAAGTTTTGAAGCCTAGGCCCCATAAACACGAATTTTCTACTTAGAGAAGTTTCGAGCGTGCATTCGAAAAATACACACTCGAAAAGGCTCGAACGCTATAATTTAGCTCAAGAGGTGTCTATTTTGATTGAAAACATGCTAACTATCAGGACATGTTGGTCTATAGACCAAACATGATCTTGATATTTTAGCCAAATTTTGAAGGCTAGGCCTCACAAACAAGATTTTTCTATTTAGAGCAGTTTCGAGTGTACATTCGAAAAATACACACTCGAAAAGACTCGAACGCTATAGTTTAGCTCAAGAGGTGTCTATTTTGATTGGAAACATGTTAATGATCAAGACATGTTGGCCTATAGACCCATATGATCTTGATATTTTAGCCAAGTTTTGAAGCCTAGGCCTCGTAAACACGAATTTTCTACTTAGGGTAGTTTCGAGTGTACATTCGAATAATACACACTCGAAAAGAATCGAACGCTATAATTTAGCTCAAGAGGTGTCTATTTTTATTGGAAACATGTTAATGATCAAGACATTTTGGCCTATATACCCAGATGATCTTGATATTTTAGCCAAATTTTAAAGTGTAGGCCTCATAAACAAGATTTTTCTACTTAGAGCAGTTTCGAGTG
Organism: Papaver somniferum; assembly: GCF_003573695.1. Classification (NCBI taxonomy): domain Eukaryota; kingdom Viridiplantae; phylum Streptophyta; class Magnoliopsida; order Ranunculales; family Papaveraceae; genus Papaver; species Papaver somniferum. Next base: position 200,759,883 of record NC_039366.1, on the reverse strand, counting down.
TACATTCGAATAATACACACTCGAAAAGACTCGAACACTATAATTTAGCTCAAGAGGTGTCTATTTTGATTGAAAACATGCTAATTATCAGGACATGTTGGTCTATAGACCCACATGATCTTGATATTTTAGCCAAATTTTGAAGTCTAGGCCACATAAACAAAATTTTTCTACTTAGAGCAGTTTCGAGTGTACATTCGAAAAATACACACTCGAAAAGACTCGAACGCTATAATTTAGCTCAAGAGGTGTCTATTTTGATAGGAAACATGCTAATGAACAGGACATGTTGGTCTATAGACCCACATGATCTTGATATTTTAGCCAAATTTTGAAGTCTAGGCCACATAAACAAGATTTTTCTACTTAGAGCAGTTTCGAGTGTACATTCGAAAAATACACACTCGAAAAGACTCGAACGCTATAATTTAGCTCAAGAGGTGTCTATTTTGATTGAAAACATGCTAATTATCACGACATGTTGGTCTATAGACCCACATGATCTTGATATTTTAGCCAAATTTTGAAGTCTAGGCCACATAAACAAGATTTTTCTACTTAGAGCAGTTTCGAGTGTACATTCGAAAAATACACACTCGAAAAGACTCGAACGCTATAATTTAGCTGAAGAGGTGTCTATTTTGATTGAAAACATGCTAATTATCAGGACATGTTGGTCTATAGACCCACATGATCTTGATATTTTAGCCAAATTTTGAAGTCTAGGCCACATAAACAAGATTTTTCTACTTAGAGCAGTTTCGAGTGTACATTCGAAAAATACACACTCGAAAAGACTCGAACGCTATAATTTAGCTCAACAGATGTCTATTTTGATTGAAAACATGCTAATTATCAGGACATGTTGGTCTATAGACCCACATGATCTTGATATTTTAGCCAAGTTTTGAAGCCTAGGCCTCATAAACACAAATTTTCTACTTAGAGCAGTTTCGAGTGTACATTCGAAAAATACACACTCGAAAAGACTCGAACGCTATAATTTAGCTCAAAAGGTGTCTATTTTGATTGGAAACATGCTAATGATCAGGACATGTTGGTCTATAGACCCACATGATCTTGATATTTTAGCCAAATTTTGAAGTCTAGGCCACATAAACAAGATTTTTTTACTTAGAGCAGTTTCGAGTGTACATTCGAAAAATACACACTCGAAAAGACTCGAACGCTATAATTTCGCTCAAGAGGTGTCTATTTTGATTGAAAACATGCTAATTATCAGGACATGTTGGTCTATAGACCCACATGATCTTGATATTTTAGCCAAGTTTTGAAGCCTAGGCCTCATAAACACGAATTTTCTACTTAGAGAAGTTTCGAGCGTACATTCGAATAATACACACTCGAAAAGAATCGAACGCTATAATTTAGCTCAAGAGGTATCTATTTTGATTGGAAACATGCTAATGATAAAGACATGTTGGTCCATAGACCCACATGATCTTGATATTTTAGCCAAATTTTGAAGTCTAGGCCTCATAAACAAGATTTGTCTACTTAGAGCAGTTTCGAGTGTACATTCGAAAAATACACACTCGAAAAGACTCGAACGCTGTAATTTAGCTCAAGAGGTGTCTATTTTGATTGAAAACATGCTAATGATAAAGACATGTTGGTATATAGACCCACATGATCTTGATATTTTAGCCAAATTTTGAAGTCTAGGCCTCATAACCAAGATTTGTCTCCTTAGAGCAGTTTCGAGTGTACATTCGAAAAATACACACTCGAAAAGACTCGAACGCTATAATTTTTCTCAAGAGGTGTCTATTTTGATTGGAAACATCCTAATGATCAGGACACGTTGGTCTATAGACCCACATGATCTTGATATTTTAGCCAAGTTTTGAAGCCTAGGCCTCATAAACACGAATTTTCTACTTAGAGAAGTTTCGAGCGTACATTCGAATAATACACACTCGAAAAGAATCGAACGCTATAATTTAGCTAAAGAGGTATCTATTTTGATTGGAAACATGCTAATTATAAATACATGTTGGTCTATAGACCCACATGATCTTGATATTTTAGCCAAATTTTGAAGTCTAGGCCGCATAAACAAGATTTGTCTACTTAGAGCAGTTTCGAGTGTACATTCGAAAAATACACACTCGAAAATACTCGAACGCTATAATTTAGCTCAAGAGGTGTCTATTTTGATTGAAAACATGCTAATGATAAAGACATGTTGGTCTATATACCCACATGATCTTGATATTTTAGCCAAATTTTGAAGCCTAGGCCCCATAAACAAGATATGTCTCCTTAGAGCAGTTTCGAGTTTACAATCGAAAAATACACACTCGAAAAGACTCGAACGTTATAATTTAGCTCACGAGATGTCTATTTTGATTGAAAACATGCTAATTATCAGGACATGTTGGTTTATAGACCCACATGATCTTGATATTTTAGCCAAGTTTTGAAGCCTAGGCCTCATAAACACGAATTTTCTACTTAGAGAAGTTTCGAGCGTACATTCGAATAATACACACTCGAAAAGAATCGAACGCTATAATTTAGCTCAAGAGGTATCTATTTTGATTGGAAACATGCTAATGATAAAGACATGTTGGTCCATAGACCCACATGATCTTGATATTTTAGCCAAATTTTGAAGTCTAGGCCTCATAAACAAGATTTGTCTACTTAGAGCAGTTTCGAGTGTACATTCGAAAAATACACACTCGAAAAGACTCGAACGCTGTAATTTAGCTCAAGAGGTGTCTATTTTGATTGAAAACATGCTAATGATAAAGACATGTTGGTATATAGACCCACATGATCTTGATATTTTAGCCAAATTTTGAAGTCTAGGCCTCATAAACAAGATTTGTCTCCTTAGAGCAGTTTCGAGTGTACATTCGAAAAATACACACTCGAAAAGACTCGAACGCTATAATTTTTCTCAAGAGGTGTCTATTTTGATTGGAAAAATGCTACTGATCCGGACATGTTGGTCCATAGACCCACATGATCTTGATATTTCAGCCAAATTTTGAAGTCTAGGCCTCATAAACAATATTTTTCTACTTAGAGCAGTTTCGAGTGTACATTCGAAAAATACACACTCGAAAAGACTCGAACGCTATAATTTAGCTCAAGAGGTGTCTATTTTGATTGAAAAAATGCTAATTATCAGGACATGTTGGTCTATAGACCCACATGATCTTGATATTTTAGCCAAGTTTTGAAGCCTAGGCCTCATAAACACGAATTTTCTACTTAGAACAGTTTCGAGTGTACATTCGAATAATACACA
>NC_039366.1:200756456-200756590 GCF_003573695.1 Papaver somniferum | reverse complement strand
ATGCTAATGATAAAGACATGTTGGTCCATAGACCCACATGATCTTGATATTTTAGCCAAATTTTGAAGTCTAGGCCTCATAAACAAGATTTGTCTACTTAGAGCAGTTTCGAGTGTACATTCGAAAAATACACA
>NC_039366.1:200756246-200756446 GCF_003573695.1 Papaver somniferum | reverse complement strand
ATGCTAATTATCAGGACATGTTGGTCTATAGACCCACATGATCTTGATATTTTAGCCAAGTTTTGAAGCCTAGGCCTCATAAACACGAATTTTCTACTTAGAACAGTTTCGAGTGTACATTCGAATAATACACAATCGAAAAGAATCGAACACTATAATTTAGCTCAAGATGTGTCTATTTTGATTGGAAACATGCTAAT
>NC_039366.1:200756096-200756236 GCF_003573695.1 Papaver somniferum | reverse complement strand
ACCCACATGATCTTGATATTTTAGCCAAATTTTGAAGTCTAGGCCTCATAAACAAGATTTGTCTACTTAGAGCAGTTTCGAGTGTACATTCGAAAAATACACACTCGAAAAGACTCGAACGCTGTAATTTAGCTCAAGAG
>NC_039366.1:200735493-200756086 GCF_003573695.1 Papaver somniferum | reverse complement strand
AAGCCTAGGCCTCATAAACACGAATTTTCTACTTAGAACAGTTTCGAGTGTACATTCGAATAATACACAATCGAAAAGAATCGAACACTATAATTTAGCTCAAGATGTGTCTATTTTGATTGGAAACATGCTAATAATCAAGACATGTTGGCCTATAGACCCACATGATATTGATATTTTAGCCAATTTTTGAAGTCTAGGCCTCATAAACAAGATTTGTCTACTTAGAGCAGTTTCGAGTTTACAATCGAAAAATACACACTCGAAAAGACTCGAACGTTATAATTTAGCTCACGAGATGTCTATTTTGATTGAAAACATGCTAATTATCAGGACATGTTGGTCTATAGACCCACATGATCTTGATATTTTATCCATGTTTTGAAGCCTAGGCCTCATAAACACGAATTTTCTACTTAGAGATGTTTCGAGCGTACATTCGAATAATACACACTCGAAAAGAATCGAACGCTATAATTTAGCTCAAGAGGTATCTATTTTGATTGGAAACATGCTAATGATAAAGACATGTTGGTCCATAGACCCACATGATCTTGATATTTTAGCCAAATTTTGAAGTCTAGGCCTCATAAACAAGATTTGTCTACTTAGAGCAGTTTCGAGTGTACATTCGAAAAATACACACTCGAAAAGACTCGAACGCTGTAATTTAGCTCAAGAGGTGTCTATTTTTAATGAAAACATGCTAATGATAAAGACATGTTGGTATATAGACCCACATGATCTTGATATTTTAGCCAAATTTTAAAGTCTAGGCCTCATAAACAAGATTTGTCTCCTTAGAGCAGTTTCGAGTGTACATTCGAAAAATACACACTCGAAAAGACTCGAACGCTATAATTTTTCTCAAGAGGTGTCTATTTTGATTGGAAAAATGCTACTGATCCGGACATGTTGGTCTATAGACCCACATGATCTTGACATTTCAGCCAAATTTTGAAGTCTAGGCCTCATAAACAATATTTTTCTACTTAGAGCAGTTTCGAGTGTACATTCGAAAAATACACACTCGAAAAGACTCGAACGCTATAATTTAGCTCAAGAGGTGTCTATTCTGATTGAAAACATGCTAATTATCAGGACATGTTGGTCTATAGACCCACATGATCTTGATATTTTAGCCAAGTTTTGAAGCCTAGGCCTCATAAACACGAATTTTCTACTTAGAGAAGTTTCGAGTGAAATTCGAATAATACACAATCGAAAAGAATTGAACGCTATAATTTAGCTCAAGAGGTGTCTATTTTGATTGAAAACATGCTAATTATCAGGACATGTTGGTCTATAGACCCACATGATCTTGATATTTTAGCCAAGTTTTGAAGCCTAGGCCCCATAAACACGAATTTTCTACTTAGAGAAGTTTCGAGCGTACATTCGAAAAATACACACTCGAAAAGGCTCGAACGCTATAATTTAGCTTAAGAGGTGTCTATTTTGATTGAAAACAATCTAACTATCAGGACATGTTGGTCTATAGACAAAACATGATCTTGATATTTTAGCCAAATTTTGAAGTCTAGGCCTCATAAACAAGATTTTTTTATTTAGAGCAGTTTCGAGTGTACATTCGAAAAATACACACTCGAAAAGACTCGAACGCTGTAATTTAGCTCAAGAGATGTCTATTTTGATTGAAAACATGCTAATTATCAGGACATGTTGGTCTATAGACCCACATGATCTTGATATTTTAGCCAAGTTTTAAAGCCTAGGCCTCATAAACACGAATTTTCTACTTAGAACAGTTTCGAGTGTACATTCGAATAATACACACTCGAAAAGAATCGAACACTATAATTTAGCTCAAGAGGTGTCTATTTTGATTGGAAACATTCTAAAGACCAGAACATGTTGGTATATAAACCCACATGATCTTAATATTTTATCCAAATTTTGCAGTTTCGGGTGTACATTCGAAAAATACACACTCAAAAAGACTCGAACGCTATAATTTAATTAAAGAGGTGTCTATTTTGATTGAAAACATGCTAATGATCAGGTCATGTTGGTCTGTAGACCCACGTGATCTTGATATTTTAGCCAAGTTTTAAAGGCTAAGCCTCATAAACAAGATTTTTCTATTTAGAGAAGTTTCAAGTGTACATTAAAAAAATACACACTCGAAAAGGCTCGAACGCTATAATTTAGCTCAAGAGGTGTCTATTTTGATTGGAAACATGCTAATGATCAGGACATGTTGGTCTATAGTCCCACATGATCTTGATATTTTAGCCAAGTTTTGAAGCCTAGGCCTCATAAACAAGATTTTTCTATTTAGAGAAGTTTCAAGTGTACATTCAAAAAATACACACTCGAAAAGGCTCGAACGCTATAATTTAGCTCAAGAGGTGTCTATTTTGATTAGAAACATGATAATGATCAGGACATGTTGGTCTATAGACCCACATGATCTTTATATTTTAGCCAAGTTTTGAAGTATAGGCCTCATAAACAAGATTTGTCTACTTAGAGCAGTTTCGAGTGTACATTCGAATAATACACACTCGAAAAGACTCAAACGCTATAATTTAACTCAAGAGGTGTCTATTTTGATTGAAAACATGCTAATTATCAGGATATGTTGGTCTATAGACCCACATGATCTTGATATTTTAGCCAAGTCTTGAAGCCTATGCCTCATAAACACGAATTTCCTACTTAGAGCAGTTTCGATTGTACATTCGAATAATACACACTCGAAAAGACTCGAACGCTATAATTTAGCTCAAGAGGTGTCTATTTTGATCGAAAACATGCTAATTATCAGGACATGTTGGTCTATAGACCCATATGATCTTAATATTTTTGCCAAGTTTTGAAGCCTAGGCCTCGTAAACACGAATTTTCTACTTAGAGCAGTTTCGAGTGTACATTCGAATAATACACACTCGAAAAGAATCGAACGCTATAGTTTAGCTCCACAGGTTTCTATTTTTATTGGAAACATGTTAATGATCAAGAAATGTTGGCCTATAGACCCACATGATCTTGATATTTTATCCAAATTTTGAAGTCTAGGCCTCATAAACAAGTTTTGTCTACTTAGAGCAGTTTCGAGTGTACATTCGAAAAATACACACTCGAAAAGACTCGAATGCTATAATTTAGCTCAAGAGTTGTCTATTTTGATTGAAAACATGTTAATGATAAAGATATGTTGGTCTATAGACCCACATGATCTTGATATTTTAGCTAAATTTTGAAGTCTAAGCCTCATAAACAAGATTTGTCTACTTAGAGCAGTTTCGAGTGTACATTCGAAAAATACACACTCGAAAAGACTCGAACGCTATAATTTAATTCAAGAGGTGTCTATATTAATTGAAAAAATGCTAATTATAAGGACATGATGGTCTATTGACCCACATGATCTTGATATTTTACCCAAGTTTTGAAGCCTAGGCCTCATAAACACGAATTTTCCACTTAGAGAAATTTCGAGTGAAATTCGAATAATACACACTCGAAAAGAATTGAACGCTATAATTTAGCTCAAGAGGTATCTATTTTGATTGGAAACATGCTAATGATAAAGACATGTCGATCGACAGACCCACATGATATTGATATTTTAGCCAAATTTTGAAGTTTAGGCTTCATAAACAAGTTTTGTCTACTTAGAGCAGTTTCGAGTGTACATTCGAAAAATACACACTCGAAAAGACTCGAACGCTATAATTTAGCTCAGGAGGTGTCTATTTTGATTGAAAACATGCTAATTATCAGGACATGTTGGTCTATAGACCCACATGATCTTGATATTTTATCCAAGTTTTGAAGCCTAGGCCTCATAAACACGAATTTTCTACTTAGAGAAGTTTCGAGTGAAATTCGAATAATACACACTCGAAAAGAATTGAACGCTATAATTTAGCTCAAGAGGTATCTATTTTGATTAGCAACATGCTAATGATAAAGACATGTCGGTCGACGGACCCACATGATATTGATATTTTAGCCAAATTTTGAAGTTTAGGCCTCATAAACAAGTTTTGTCTACTTAGAGCAATTTCGAGTGTACATTCGAAAAATACACACTCGAAAAGATTCGAACGCTATAATTTAGCTCAAGAGGTGTCTATTTTGATTGAAAACATGTTAATGATAAAGAAATGTTGGTACATAGACCCACATGATCTTGATTTTTTAGCTAAATTTTGAAGTCTAGGCCTCATAAACAAGATTTGTCTACTTAGAGCAGTTTCGAGTTAACATTTGAAAAATACACACTTGAAAAGACTCGAACGCTATAATTTAATTCAAGAGGTGTCTATTTTGATTGAAAACATTCTAATTATAAGGACATGTTGGTCTATAGACCCACATGATATTGATATTTTAACTAAGTTTTGAAGCCTAGGCCCCATAAACACGAATTTTCTACTTAGAGAAGTTTCGAGCGTGCATTCGAAAAATACACACTCGAAAAGGCTCGAACGCTATAATTTAGCTCAAGAGGTGTCTATTTTGATTGAAAACATGCTAACTATCAGGACATGTTGGTCTATAGACCAAACATGATCTTGATATTTTAGCCAAATTTTGAAGGCTAGGCCTCACAAACAAGATTTTTCTATTTAGAGCAGTTTCGAGTGTACATTCGAAAAATACACACTCGAAAAGACTCGAACGCTATAGTTTAGCTCAAGAGGTGTCTATTTTGATCGAAAACATGCTAATTATCAGGACATGTTGGTCTATAGACCCATATGATCTTAATATTTTTGCCAAGTTTTGAAGCCTAGGCCTCGTAAACACGAATTTTCTACTTAGAGCAGTTTCGAGTGTACATTCGAATAATACACACTCGAAAAGAATCGAACGCTATAGTTTAGCTCCACAGGTTTCTATTTTTATTGGAAACATGTTAATGATCAAGAAATGTTGGCCTATAGACCCACATGATCTTGATATTTTATCCAAATTTTGAAGTCTAGGCCTCATAAACAAGTTTTGTCTACTTAGAGCAGTTTCGAGTGTACATTCGAAAAATACACACTCGAAAAGACTCGAATGCTATAATTTAGCTCAAGAGTTGTCTATTTTGATTGAAAACATGTTAATGATAAAGATATGTTGGTCTATAGACCCACATGATCTTGATATTTTAGCTAAATTTTGAAGTCTAGGCCTCATAAACAAGATTTGTCTACTTAGAGCAGTTTCGAGTGTACATTCGAAAAATACACACTCGAAAAGACTCGAACGCTATAATTTAATTCAAGAGGTGTCTATATTAATTGAAAAAATGCTAATTATAAGGACATGATGGTCTATTGACCCACATGATCTTGATATTTTATCCAAGTTTTGAAGCCTAGGCCTCATAAACACGAGTTTTCTACTTAGAGAAGTTTCGAGCGTACATTCGAATAATACACACTCGAAAAGAATCGAACGCTATAATTTAGCTAAAGAGGTATCTATTTTGATTGGAAACATGCTAATGATAAATACATGTTGGTATATAGACCCACATGATCTTGATATTTTAGCCAAATTTTGAAGTCTAGGCCGCATAAACAATATTTGTCTACTTAGAGCAGTTTCGAGTGTACATTTGAAAAATACACACTCGAAAATACTCGAACGCTATAATTTATCTCAAGAGGTGTCTATTTTGATTGAAAACATGCTAATGATAAAGACATGTTGGTCTATAGACCCACATGATCTTGATATTTTAGCCAAATTTTGAAGCCTAGGCCTCATAAATAAGATTTGTCTCCTTAGAGCAGTTTCGAGTGTACATTCGAAAAATACACACTCGAAAAGACTCGAACGCTATAATTTATCACAAGAGGTGTCTATTTTGATTGGAAACATGCTAATGATCCGGACATGTTGGTCTATAGACCCACATGATCTTGATATTTCAGCCAAATTTTGAAGTCTAGGCATCATAAACAAGATTTTTCTACTTAGAGCAATTTCGGGTGTACATTCGACAAATACACACTCGAAAAGACTAAAACGCTATAATTTTGCTCAGGAGGTGTATATTTTGATTGAAAACATGCTAATTATCAGGACATGTTGGTCTATAGACCCACATGATCTTGATATTTTACCCAAGTTTTGAAGCCTAGGCCTCATAAACACGAATTTTCCACTTAGAGAAATTTCGAGTGAAATTCGAATAATACACACTCGAAAAGAATTGAACGCTATAATTTAGCTCAAGAGGTATCTATTTTGATTGGAAACATGCTAATGATAAAGACATGTCGATCGACAGACCCACATGATATTGATATTTTAGCCAAATTTTGAAGTTTAGGCTTCATAAACAAGTTTTGTCTACTTAGAGCAGTTTCGAGTGTACATTCGAAAAATACACACTCGAAAAGACTCGAACGCTATAATTTAGCTCAGGAGGTGTCTATTTTGATTGAAAACATGCTAATTATCAGGACATGTTGGTCTATAGACCCACATGATCTTGATATTTTACCCAAGTTTTGAAGCCTAGGCCTCATAAACACGAATTTTCTACTTAGAGAAGTTTCGAGTGAAATTCTAATAATACACACTCGAAAAGAATTGAACGCTATAATTTAGTTCAAGAGGTATCTATTTTGATTTGAAACATGCTAATGATAAAGACATGTCGTTCGACGGACCCACATGATATTGATATTTTAGCCAAATTTTTAAGTTTAGGCCTCATAAACAAGTTTTGTCTACTTAGAGCAGTTTCGAGTGTACATTCGAAAAATACACACTCGAAAAGATTCGAACGCTATAATTTAGCTCAAGAGGTGTCTATTTTGATTGAAAACATGTTAATGATAAAGAAATATTGGTACATAGACCCACATGATCTTGATATTTTAGCTAAATTTTGAAGTCTAGGCCTCAAAACAAGATTTGTCTACTTAGAGCAGTTTCGAGTGTACATTTGAAAAATACACACTTGAAAAGACTCGAACGCTATAATTTAATTCAAGAGGTGTCTATTTTGATTGAAAACATGCTAATTATAAGGACATGTTGGTCTATAGACCCACATGATATTGATATTTTAGCTAAGTTTTGAAGCCTAGGCCCCATAAACACGAATTTTCTACTTAGAGAAGTTTCGAGCGTGCATTCGAAAAATACACACTCGAAAAGGCTCGAACGCTATAATTTAGCTCAAGAGGTGTCTATTTTGATTGAAAACATGCTAACTATCAGGACATGTTGGTCTATAGACCAAACATGATCTTGATATTTTAGCCAAATTTTGAAGGCTAGGCCTCACAAACAAGATTTTTCTATTTAGAGCAGTTTCGAGTGTACATTCGAAAAATACACACTCGAAAAGACTCGAACGCTATAGTTTAGCTCAAGAGGTGTCTATTTTGATTGGAAACATGTTAATGATCAAGACATGTTGGCCTATAGACCCATATGATCTTGATATTTTAGCCAAGTTTTGAAGCCTAGGCCTCGTAAACACGAATTTTCTACTTAGGGTAGTTTCGAGTGTACATTCGAATAATACACACTCGAAAAGAATCGAACGCTATAGTTTAGCTCAAGAGGTGTCTATTTTGATTGGAAACATGTTAATGATCAAGACATGTTGGCCTATAGACCCGCATGATCTTGATATTTTATCCAAATTTTGAAGTCTAGGCCTCATAAACAAGTTTTGTCTACTTAGAGCAGTTTCGAGTGTATATTCGAAAAATACACACTCGAAAAGACTCGAATGCTATAATTTAGCTCAAGAGTTGTCTATTTTGATTGAAAACATGTTAATGATAAAGATATGTTGGTCTATAGACCCACATGATCTTGATATTTTAGCTAAATTTTGAAGTCTAGGCCTCATAAACAAGATTTGTCTACTTAGAGCAGTTTCGAGTGTACATTCGAAAAATACACACTCGAAAAGACTCGAACGCTATAATTTAATTCAAGAGGTGTCTATTTTGATTGAAAACATGCTAATTATAAGGACATGTTGGTCTATAGACCCACATGATCTTGATATTTTAGCCAAGTTTTGAAGCCTAGGCCTCATAAACACGAATTTTCTACTTAGAGAAGTTTCGAGCGTACATTCGAATAATACACACTCGAATAGAATCGAACGCTATAATTTATCTCAAGAGGTATCTATTTTGATTGGAAACATGCTATTGATAAAGACATGTTGGTCTATAGACCCACATGATCTTGATATTTTATCCAAATTTTGAAGTCTAGGCCTCATAAACAAGATTTGTCTACTTAGAGCAGTTTCGAGTGTACATTCGAAAAATACACACTCGAAAAGACTCGAACGCTATAATTTAGCTCAAGAGGTGTCTATTTTGATTGAAAACATGCTAATGATAAAGACATGTTGGTATATAGACCCACATGATCTTGATATTTTAGCCAAATTTTGAAGTCTAGGCCTCATAAACAAGATTTGTCTCCTTAGAGCAGTTTCGAGTGTACATTCGAAAAATACACACTCGAAAAGACTCGAACGCTATAATTTTTCTCAAGAGGTGTCTATTTTGATTGGAAAAATGCTACTGATCCGGACATGTTGGTCTATAGACCCACATGATCTTGATATTTCAGCCAAATTTTGAAGTCTAGGCCTCATAAACAATATTTTTCTACTTAGAGCAGTTTCGAGTGTACATTCGAAAAATACACACTCGAAAAGACTCGAACGCTATAATTTAGCTCAAGAGGTGTCTATTTTGATTGAAAACATGCTAATGATCAGGACATGTTGGTCTATAGACCACATGATCTTGATATTTTAGCCAAATTTTGAAGTCTAGGCCACATAAACAAGATTTTTCTACTTAGAGCAGTTTCGAGTGTACATTCGAAAAATACACACTCGAAAAGACTCGAACGCTATAATTTAGCTCAAGAGGTGTCTATTTTGATTGAAAACATGCTAATTATCAGGTCATGTTGGTCTATAGACCCAGATGATCTTGATTTTTTAGCCAAATTTTGAAGTCTAGGCCACATAAACAAGATTTTTCTACTTAGAGCAGTTTCGAGTGTACATTCGAAAAATACACACTCGAAAAGACTCGAACGCTATAATTTAGCTCAAGAGGTATCTATTTTGATTGAAAACATGCTAATTATCAGGACATGTTGGTCTATAGACCCACATGATCTTGATATTTTAGCCAAATTTTGAAGTCTAGGCCACATAAACAAGATTTTTCTACTTAGAGCAGTTTCGAGTGTACATTCGAAAAATACACACTCGAAAAGACTCGAACGCTATAATTTAGCTCAAGAGGTGTCTATTTTGATTGAAAACATGCTAATTATCAGGACATGTTGGTCTATAGACCCACATGATCTTGATATTTTAGCCAAGTTTTGAATCCTAGGCCTCATACACACGAATTTTCTACTTAGAGCAGTTTCGAGTGTACATTCGAAAAATACACACTCGAAAAGACTAGAACGCTATAATTTAGCTCAAGAGGTGTCTATTTTGATTGGAAACATGCTAATGATCAGGACACGTTGGTCTATAGACCCACATGATCTTGATATTTTAGCCAAATTTTGAAGTCTAGGCCACATAAACAAGATTTTTCTACTTAGAGCAGTTTCGAGTGTACATTCGAAAAATACACACTCGAAAAGACTCGAACGCTATAATTTAGCTCAAGAGGTGTCTATTTTGATTGAAAACATGCTAATTATCAGGACATGTTGGTCTATAGATCCACATGATCTTGATATTTTAGCCAAGTTTTGAAGTCTAGGCCACATAAACAAGATTTTTCTACTTAGAGCAGTTTCAAGTGTACATTCAAAAAATACACACTCGAAAAGACTCGAACGCTATAATTTAGCTCAAGAGATGTCTATTTTGATTGAAAACATGCTAATTATTAGGACATGTTGGTCTATAGACCCACATGATCTTGATATTTTAGCCAAATTTTGAAGTCTAGGCCACATAAACAAGATTTTTCTACTTAGAGCAGTTTCGAGTGTACATTCGAAAAATACACACTCGAAAAGACTCGAACGCTATAATTTAGCTCAAGAGGTGTCTATTTTGATAACATGCTAATGATCAGGACATGTTGGTCTATAGACCCACAAGATCTTGATATTTTAGCCAAATTTTGAAGTCTAGGCCACATAAACAAGATTTTTCTACTTAGAGCAGTTTCGAGTGTACATTCGAAAAATACACACTCGAAAAGACTCGAACGCTATAATTTAGCTCAAGAGGTGTCTATTTTGATTGGAAACATGCTATTGATCAGGTCATGTTGGTCTATAGACCCACATGATCTTGATATTTTAGCCAAATTTTGAAGTCTAGGCCACATAAACAAGATTTTTCTACTTAGAGCAGTTTCGAGTGTACATTCGAAAAATACACACTCGAAAAGACTCGAACGCTATAATTTAGCTCAAGAGGTGTCTATTTTGATTGAAAACATGCTTATTATCAGGACATGTAGGTCTATAGACCCACATGATCTTGATATTTTAGCCAAATTTTGAAGTCTAGGCCACATAAACAAGATTTTTCTACTTAGAGCAGTTTCGAGTGTACATTCGAAAAATACACACTCGAAAAGACTCGAACGCTATAATTTAGCTCAAGAGGTGTCTATTTTGATTGAAAACATGCTAATTATCACGACATGTTGGTCTATAGACCCACATGATCTTGATATTTTAGCCAAATTTTGAAGTCTAGGCCACATAAACAAGATTTTTCTACTTAGAGCAGTTTCGAGTGTACATTCGAAAAATACACACTCGAAAAGACTCGAACGCTATAATTTAGCTCAACAGGTTTCTATTTTATTGGAAACATGCTAATGATCAGGAAATGTTGGTCTATAGACCCAGATGATCTTGATATTTTAGCAAAATTTTGAAATCTAGGCCTCATAAACAAGATTTGTCTACTTAGAGCAGTTTCGAGTGTACATTCGAAAAGTACACACTCGAAAAGACTCGAACGCTATAATTTAGCTCAAGCGGTGTCTATTTTGATTGAAAACATGCTATTGATCAGGACATGTTGGTCTATAGACCCACATGATCTTGATATTTTAGCAAAATTTTGAAATCTAGGCCACATAAACAAGATTTGTCTACTTAGAGCAGTTTCGAGTCTACATTCGAATAATACACACTCGAAAAGACTCGAACGCTATAATTTAGATCCACAGGTGTCTATTTTGATTGAAAACATGCTAACGATCAGGACATGTTGGTCTATAGACCCACATGATCTTGATATTTTAGCCAAATTTTGAAGTCTAGGCCACATAAACAAGATTTTTCTACTTAGAGCAGTTTCGAGTGTACATTCGAATAATACACACTCGAAAAGACTCGAACACTATAATTTAGCTCAAGAGGTGTCTATTTTGATTGAAAACATGCTAATTATCAGGACATGTTGGTCTATAGACCCACATGATCTTGATATTTTAGCCAAGTTTTGAAGCCTATGCCTCATAAACACGAATTTTCTACTTAGAGCAGTTTCGAGTGTACATTCGAATAATACACACTCGAAAAGAATCGAACGCTATAGTTTAGCTCAAGAGGTGTCTATTTTGATTGGAAACATGTTAATGATCAAGAAATGTTGGCCTATAGACCCACATGATCTTGATATTTTATCCAAATTTTGAAGTCTAGGCCTCATAAACAAGTTTTGTCTACTTAGAGCAGTTTCGAGTGTACATTCGAAAAATACACACTCGAAAAGACTCGAATGCTATAATTTAGCTCAAGAGTTGTCTATTTTGATTGAAAACATGTTAATGATAAAGATATGTTGGTCTATAGACCCACATGATCTTGATATTTTAGCTAAATTTTGAAGTCTAGGCCTCATAAACAAGATTTGTCTACTTAGAGCAGTTTCGAGTGTACATTCGAAAAATACACACTCGAAAAGACTCGAACGCTATAATTTAATTCAAGAGATGTCTATATTAATTGAAAACATGATAATTATAAGGACATGATGGTCTATAGACCCACATGATCTTGATATTTTATCCAAGTTTTGAAGCCTAGGCCTCATAAACACGAGTTTTCTACTTAGAGAAGTTTCGAGCGTACATTCGAATAATACACACTCGAAAAGAATCGAACGCTATAATTTAGCTAAAGAGGTATCTATTTTGATTGGAAACATGCTAATGATAAATACATGTTGGTATATAGACCCACATGATCTTGATATTTTAGCCAAATTTTGAAGTCTAGGCCGCATAAACAATATTTGTCTACTTAGAGCAGTTTCGAGTGTACATTTGAAAAATACACACTCGAAAATACTCGAACGCTATAATTTATCTCAAGAGGTGTCTATTTTGATTGAAAACATGCTAATGATAAAGACATGTTGGTCTATAGACCCACTTGATCTTGATATTTTAGCCAAATTTTGAAGCCTAGGCCTCATAAACAAGATTTGTCTCCTTAGAGCAGTTTCGAGTGTACATTCGAAAAATACACACTCGAAAAGACTCGAACGCTATAATTTATCACAAGAGGTGTCTATTTTGATTGGAAACATGCTAATGATCCGGACATGTTGGTCTATAGACCCACATGATCTTGATATTTCAGCCAAATTTTGAAGTCTAGGCATCATAAACAAGATTTTTCTACTTAGAGCAATTTCGGGTGTACATTCGACAAATACACACTCGAAAAGACTAAAACGCTATAATTTTGCTCAGGAGGTGTATATTTTGATTGAAAACATGCTAATTATCAGGACATGTTGGTCTATAGACCCACATGATCTTGATATTTTACCCAAGTTTTGAAGCCTAGGCCTCATAAACACGAATTTTCCACTTAGAGAAATTTCGAGTGAAATTCGAATAATACACACTCGAAAAGAATTGAACGCTATAATTTAGCTCAAGAGGTATCTATTTTGATTGGAAACATGCTAATGATAAAGACATGTCGATCGACAGACCCACATGATATTGATATTTTAGCCAAATTTTGAAGTTTAGGCTTCATAAACAAGTTTTGTCTACTTAGAGCAGTTTCGAGTGTACATTCGAAAAATACACACTCGAAAAGACTCGAACGCTATAATTTAGCTCAGGAGGTGTCTATTTTGATTGAAAACATGCTAATTATCAGGACATGTTGGTTTATAGAGCCACATGATCTTGATATTTTACCCAAGTTTTGAAGCCTAGGCCTCATAAACACGAATTTTCTACTTAGAGAAGTTTCGAGTGAAATTCGAATAATACACACTCGAAAAGAATTAAACGCTATAATTTAGCTCAAGAGGTATCTATTTTGATTAGCAACATGCTAATGATAAAGACATGTCGGTCGACGGACCCACATGATATTGATATTTTAGCCAAATTTTGAAGTTTAGGCCTCATAAACAAGTTTTGTCTACTTAGAGCAATTTCGAGTGTACATTCGAAAAATACACACTCGAAAAGATTCGAACGCTATAATTTAGCTCAAGAGGTGTCTATTTTGATTGAAAACATGTTAATGATAAAGAAATGTTGGTACATAGACCCACATGATCTTGATTTTTTAGCTAAATTTTGAAGTCTAGGCCTCATAAACAAGATTTGTCTACTTAGAGCAGTTTCGAGTTAACATTTGAAAAATACACACTTGAAAAGACTCGAACGCTATAATTTAATTCAAGAGGTGTCTATTTTGATTGAAAACATGCTAATTATAAGGACATGTTGGTCTATAGACCCACATGATATTGATATTTTAACTAAGTTTTGAAGCCTAGGCCCCATAAACACGAATTTTCTACTTAGAGAAGTTTCGAGCGTGCATTCGAAAAATACACACTCGAAAAGGCTCGAACGCTATAATTTAGCTCAAGAGGTGTCTATTTTGATTGAAAACATGCTAACTATCAGGACATGTTGGTCTATAGACCAAACATGATCTTGATATTTTAGCCAAATTTTGAAGGCTAGGCCTCACAAACAAGATTTTTCTATTTAGAGCAGTTTCGAGTGTACATTCGAAAAATACACACTCGAAAAGACTCGAACGCTATAGTTTAGCTCAAGAGGTGTCTATTTTGATCGAAAACATGCTAATTATCAGGACATGTTGGTCTATAGACCCATATGATCTTAATATTTTTGCCAAGTTTTGAAGCCTAGGCCTCGTAAACACGAATTTTCTACTTAGAGCAGTTTCGAGTGTACATTCGAATAATACACACTCGAAAAGAATCGAACGCTATAGTTTAGCTCCACAGGTTTCTATTTTTATTGGAAACATGTTAATGATCAAGAAATGTTGGCCTATAGACCCACATGATCTTGATATTTTATCCAAATTTTGAAGTCTAGGCCTCATAAACAAGTTTTGTCTACTTAGAGCAGTTTCGAGTGTACATTCGAAAAATACACACTCGAAAAGACTCGAATGCTATAATTTAGCTCAAGAGTTGTCTATTTTGATTGAAAACATGTTAATGATAAAGATATGTTGGTCTATAGACCCACATGATCTTGATATTTTAGCTAAATTTTGAAGTCTAGGCCTCATAAACAAGATTTGTCTACTTAGAGCAGTTTCGAGTGTACATTCGAAAAATACACACTCGAAAAGACTCGAACGCTATAATTTAATTCAAGAGGTGTCTATATTAATTGAAAAAATGCTAATTATAAGGACATGATGGTCTATTGACCCACATGATCTTGATATTTTACCCAAGTTTTGAAGCCTAGGCCTCATAAACACGAATTTTCCACTTAGAGAAATTTCGAGTGAAATTCGAATAATACACACTCGAAAAGAATTGAACGCTATAATTTAGCTCAAGAGGTATCTATTTTGATTGGAAACATGCTAATGATAAAGACATGTCGATCGACAGACCCACATGATATTGATATTTTAGCCAAATTTTGAAGTTTAGGCTTCATAAACAAGTTTTGTCTACTTAGAGCAGTTTCGAGTGTACATTCGAAAAATACACACTCGAAAAGACTCGAACGCTATAATTTAGCTCAGGAGGTGTCTATTTTGATTGAAAACATGCTAATTATCAGGACATGTTGGTCTATAGACCCACATGATCTTGATATTTTACCCAAGTTTTGAAGCCTAGGCCTCATAAACACGAATTTTCTACTTAGAGAAGTTTCGAGTGAAATTCGAATAATACACACTCGAAAAGAATTGAACGCTATAATTTAGCTCAAGAGGTATCTATTTTGATTAGCAACATGCTAATGATAAAGACATGTCGGTCGACGGACCCACATGATATTGATATTTTAGCCAAATTTTGAAGTTTAGGCCTCATAAACAAGTTTTGTCTACTTAGAGCAATTTCGAGTGTACATTCGAAAAATACACACTCGAAAAGATTCGAACGCTATAATTTAGCTCAAGAGGTGTCTATTTTGATTGAAAACATGTTAATGATAAAGAAATGTTGGTACATAGACCCACATGATCTTGATTTTTTAGCTAAATTTTGAAGTCTAGGCCTCATAAACAAGATTTGTCTACTTAGAGCAGTTTCGAGTTAACATTTGAAAAATACACACTTGAAAAGACTCGAACGCTATAATTTAATTCAAGAGGTGTCTATTTTGATTGAAAACATGCTAATTATAAGGACATGTTGGTCTATAGACCCACATGATATTGATATTTTAACTAAGTTTTGAAGCCTAGGCCCCATAAACACGAATTTTCTACTTAGAGAAGTTTCGAGCGTGCATTCGAAAAATACACACTCGAAAAGGCTCGAACGCTATAATTTAGCTCAAGATGTGTCTATTTTGATTGAAAACATGCTAACTATCAGGACATGTTGGTCTATAGACCAAACATGATCTTGATATTTTAGCCAAATTTTTAAGGCTAGGCCTCACAAACAAGATTTTTCTATTTAGAGCAGTTTCGAGTGTACATTCGAAAAATACACACTCGAAAAGACTCGAACGCTATAGTTTAGCTCAAGAGGTGTCTATTTTGATTGGAAACATGTTAATGATCAAGACATGTTGGCCTATAGACCCATATGATCTTGATATTTTAGCCAAGTTTTGAAGCCTAGGCCTCGTAAACACGAATTTTCTACTTAGGGTAGTTTCGAGTGTACATTCGAATAATACACACTCGAAAAGAATCGAACGCTATAATTTAGCTCAAGAGGTGTCTATTTATATTGGAAACATGTTAATGATCAAGACATTTTGGCCTATATACCCAGATGATCTTGATATTTTAGCCAAATTTTAAAGTGTAGGCCTCATAAACAAGATTTTTCTACTTAGAGCAGTTTCGAGTGTACATTCGAATAATACACACTCGAAAAGACTCGAACACTATAATTTAGCTCAAGAGGTGTCTATTTTGATTGAAAACATGCTAATTATCAGGACATGTTGGTCTATAGACCCACATGATCTTGATATTTTAGCCAAGTTTTGAAGCCTATGCCTCATAAACACGAATTTTCTACTTAGAGCAGTTTCGAGTGTACATTCGAATAATACACACTCGAAAAGAATCGAACGCTATAGTTTAGCTCAAGAGGTGTCTATTTTGATTGGAAACATGTTAATGATCAAGAAATGTTGGCCTATAGACCCACATGATCTTGATATTTTATCCAAATTTTGAAGTCTAGGCCTCATAAACAAGTTTTGTCTACTTAGAGCAGTTTCGAGTGTACATTCGAAAAATACAACTCGAAAAGACTCGAATGCTATAATTTAGCTCAAGAGTTGTCTATTTTGATTGAAAACATGTTAATGATAAAGATATGTTGGTCTATAGACCCACATGATCTTGATATTTTAGCTAAATTTTGAAGTCTAGGCCTCATAAACAAGATTTGTCTACTTAGAGCAGTTTCGAGTGTACATTCGAAAAATACACACTCGAAAAGACTCGAACGCTATAATTTAATTCAAGAGATGTCTATATTAATTGAAAACATGATAATTATAAGGACATGATGGTCTATAGACCCACATGATCTTGATATTTTATCCAAGTTTTGAAGCCTAGGCCTCATAAACACGAGTTTTCTACTTAGAGAAGTTTCGAGCGTACATTCGAATAATACACACTCGAAAAGAATCGAACGCTATAATTTAGCTAAAGAGGTATCTATTTTGATTGGAAACATGCTAATGATAAATACATGTTGGTATATAGACCCACATGATCTTGATATTTTAGCCAAATTTTGAAGTCTAGGCCGCATAAACAATATTTGTCTACTTAGAGCAGTTTCGAGTGTACATTTGAAAAATACACACTCGAAAATACTCGAACGCTATAATTTATCTCAAGAGGTGTCTATTTTGATTGAAAACATGCTAATGATAAAGACATGTTGGTCTATAGACCCACATGATCTTGATATTTTAGCCAAATTTTGAAGCCTAGGCCTCATAAATAAGATTTGTCTCCTTAGAGCAGTTTCGAGTGTACATTCGAAAAATACACACTCGAAAAGACTCGAACGCTATAATTTATCACAAGAGGTGTCTATTTTGATTGGAAACATGCTAATGATCCGGACATGTTGGTCTATAGACCCACATGATCTTGATATTTCAGCCAAATTTTGAAGTCTAGGCATCATAAACAAGATTTTTCTACTTAGAGCAATTTCGGGTGTACATTCGACAAATACACACTCGAAAAGACTAAAACGCTATAATTTTGCTCAGGAGGTGTATATTTTGATTGAAAACATGCTAATTATCAGGACATGTTGGTCTATAGACCCACATGATCTTGATATTTTACCCAAGTTTTGAAGCCTAGGCCTCATAAACACGAATTTTCCACTTAGAGAAATTTCGAGTGAAATTCGAATAATACACACTCGAAAAGAATTGAACGCTATAATTTAGCTCAAGAGGTATCTATTTTGATTGGAAACATGCTAATGATAAAGACATGTCGATCGACAGACCCACATGATATTGATATTTTAGCCAAATTTTGAAGTTTAGGCTTCATAAACAAGTTTTGTCTACTTAGAGCAGTTTCGAGTGTACATTCGAAAAATACACACTCGAAAAGACTCGAACGCTATAATTTAGCTCAGGAGGTGTCTATTTTGATTGAAAACATGCTAATTATCAGGACATGTTGGTCTATAGACCCACATGATCTTGATATTTTACCCAAGTTTTGAAGCCTAGGCCTCATAAACACGAATTTTCTACTTAGAGAAGTTTCGAGTGAAATTCGAATAATACACACTCGAAAAGAATTAAACGCTATAATTTAGCTCAAGAGGTATCTATTTTGATTAGCAACATGCTAATGATAAAGACATGTCGGTCGACGGACCCACATGATATTGATATTTTAGCCAAATTTTGAAGTTTAGGCCTCATAAACAAGTTTTGTCTACTTAGAGCAATTTCGAGTGTACATTCGAAAAATACACACTCGAAAAGATTCGAACGCTATAATTTAGCTCAAGAGGTGTCTATTTTGATTGAAAACATGTTAATGATAAAGAAATGTTGGTACATAGACCCACATGATCTTGATTTTTTAGCTAAATTTTGAAGTCTAGGCCTCATAAACAAGATTTGTCTACTTAGAGCAGTTTCGAGTTAACATTTGAAAAATACACACTTGAAAAGACTCGAACGCTATAATTTAATTCAAGAGGTGTCTATTTTGATTGAAAACATGCTAATTATAAGGACATGTTGGTCTATAGACCCACATGATATTGATATTTTAACTAAGTTTTGAAGCCTAGGCCCCATAAACACGAATTTTCTACTTAGAGAAGTTTCGAGCGTGCATTCGAAAAATACACACTCGAAAAGGCTCGAACGCTATAATTTAGCTCAAGATGTGTCTATTTTGATTGAAAACATGCTAACTATCAGGACATGTTGGTCTATAGACCAAACATGATCTTGATATTTTAGCCAAATTTTTAAGGCTAGGCCTCACAAACAAGATTTTTCTATTTAGAGCAGTTTCGAGTGTACATTCGAAAAATACACACTCGAAAAGACTCGAACGCTATAGTTTAGCTCAAGAGGTGTCTATTTTGATTGGAAACATG
This sequence comes from Papaver somniferum, assembly GCF_003573695.1. Taxonomy (NCBI): domain Eukaryota; kingdom Viridiplantae; phylum Streptophyta; class Magnoliopsida; order Ranunculales; family Papaveraceae; genus Papaver; species Papaver somniferum. The sequence goes on along the minus strand of NC_039366.1, from coordinate 200,736,999 downwards.
TTAATGATCAAGACATGTTGGCCTATAGACCCATATGATCTTGATATTTTAGCCAAGTTTTGAAGCCTAGGCCTCGTAAACACGAATTTTCTACTTAGGGTAGTTTCGAGTGTACATTCGAATAATACACACTCGAAAAGAATCGAACGCTATAATTTAGCTCAAGAGGTGTCTATTTATATTGGAAACATGTTAATGATCAAGACATTTTGGCCTATATACCCAGATGATCTTGATATTTTAGCCAAATTTTAAAGTGTAGGCCTCATAAACAAGATTTTTCTACTTAGAGCAGTTTCGAGTGTACATTCGAATAATACACACTCGAAAAGACTCGAACACTATAATTTAGCTCAAGAGGTGTCTATTTTGATTGAAAACATGCTAATTATCAGGACATGTTGGTCTATAGACCCACATGATCTTGATATTTTAGCCAAGTTTTGAAGCCTATGCCTCATAAACACGAATTTTCTACTTAGAGCAGTTTCGAGTGTACATTCGAATAATACACACTCGAAAAGAATCGAACGCTATAGTTTAGCTCAAGAGGTGTCTATTTTGATTGGAAACATGTTAATGATCAAGAAATGTTGGCCTATAGACCCACATGATCTTGATATTTTATCCAAAATTTTGAAGTCTAGGCCTCATAAACAAGTTTTGTCTACTTAGAGCAGTTTCGAGTGTACATTCGAAAAATACACACTCGAAAAGACTCGAATGCTATAATTTAGCTCAAGAGTTGTCTATTTTGATTGAAAACATGTTAATGATAAAGATATGTTGGTCTATAGACCCACATGATCTTGATATTTTAGCTAAATTTTGAAGTCTAGGCCTCATAAACAAGATTTGTCTACTTAGAGCAGTTTCGAGTGTACATTCGAAAAATACACACTCGAAAAGACTCGAACGCTATAATTTAATTCAAGAGATGTCTATATTAATTGAAAACATGATAATTATAAGGACATGATGGTCTATAGACCCACATGATCTTGATATTTTATCCAAGTTTTGAAGCCTAGGCCTCATAAACACGAGTTTTCTACTTAGAGAAGTTTCGAGCGTACATTCGAATAATACACACTCGAAAAGAATCGAACGCTATAATTTAGCTAAAGAGGTATCTATTTTGATTGGAAACATGCTAATGATAAATACATGTAGGTCTATAGACCCACATGATCTTGATATTTTAGCCAAATTTTGAAGTCTAGACCGCATAAACAAGATTTGTCTACTTAGAGCAGTTTCGAGTGTACATTTGAAAAATACACACTCGAAAATACTCGAACGCTATAATTTAGCTCAAGAGGTGTCTATTTTGATTGAAAACATGCTAATGATAAAGACATGTAGGTCTATAGACCCACATGATCTTGATATTTTAGCCAAATTTTGAAGCCTAGGCCTCATAAACAAGATTTGTCTCCTTAGAGCAGTTTCGAGTGTACATTCGAAAAATACACACTCGAAAAGACTCGAACGCTATAATTTATC
>NC_039366.1:200696333-200735483 GCF_003573695.1 Papaver somniferum | reverse complement strand
AATTTAGCTCAAGAGTTGTCTATTTTGATTGAAAACATGTTAATGATAAAGATATGTTGGTCTATAGACCCACATGATCTTGATATTTTAGCTAAATTTTGAAGTCTAGGCCTCATAAACAAGATTTGTCTACTTAGAGCAGTTTCGAGTGTACATTCGAAAAATACACACTCGAAAAGACTCGAACGCTATAATTTAATTCAAGAGATGTCTATATTAATTGAAAACATGATAATTATAAGGACATGATGGTCTATAGACCCACATGATCTTGATATTTTATCCAAGTTTTGAAGCCTAGGCCTCATAAACACGAGTTTTCTACTTAGAGAAGTTTCGAGCGTACATTCGAATAATACACACTCGAAAAGAATCGAACGCTATAATTTAGCTAAAGAGGTATCTATTTTGATTGGAAACATGCTAATGATAAATACATGTAGGTCTATAGACCCACATGATCTTGATATTTTAGCCAAATTTTGAAGTCTAGGCTGCATAAACAAGATTTGTCTACTTAGAGCAGTTTCGAGTGTACATTTGAAAAATACACACTCGAAAATACTCGAACGCTATAATTTAGCTCAAGAGGTGTCTATTTTGATTGAAAACATGCTAATGATAAAGACATGTAGGTCTATAGACCCACATGATCTTGATATTTTAGCCAAATTTTGAAGCCTAGGCCTCATAAACAAGATTTGTCTCCTTAGAGCAGTTTCGAGTGTACATTCGAAAAATACACACTCGAAAAGACTCGAACGCTATAATTTATCACAAGAGGTGTCTATTTTGATTGGAAACATGCTAATGATCTGGACATGTTGGTCTATAGACCCACATGATCTTGATATTTCAGCCAAATTTTGAAGTCTAGGCCTCATAAACAAGATTTTTCTACTTAGAGCAATTTCGAGTGTACATTCGAAAAATACACACTCGAAAAGACTCGAACGCTGTAATTTAGCTCAAGAGATGTCTATTTTGATTGAAAACATGCTAATTATCAGGACATGTTGGTCTATAGACCCACATGATCTTGATATTTTACCCAAGTTTTGAAGCCTAGGCCTCATAAACACGAATTTTCTACTTAGAACAGTTTCGAGTGAAATTCGAATAATACACACTCGAAAAGAATTGAACGCTATAATTTAGCTCAAGAGGTATCTATTTTGATTGGAAACATGCTAATGATAAAGACATGTCGATCGACAGACCCACATGATATTGATATTTTAGCCAAATTTTGAAGTTTAGGCTTCATAAACAAGTTTTGTCTACTTAGAGCAGTTTCGAGTGTACATTCGAAAAATACACACTCGAAAAGACTCGAACGCTATAATTTAGCTCAGGAGGTGTCTATTTTGATTGAAAACATGCTAATTATCAGGACATGTTGGTCTATAGACCCACATGATCTTGATATTTTACCCAAGTTTTGAAGCCTAGGCCTCATAAACACGAATTTTCTACTTAGAGAAATTTCGAGTGAAATTCGAATAATACACACTCGAAAAGAATTGAACGCTATAATTTAGCTCAAGAGGTATCTATTTTGATTGGAAACATGCTAATGATAAAGACATGTCGGTCGACAGACCCACATGATATTGATATTTTAGCCAAATTTTGAAGTTTAGGCTTCATAAACAAGTTTTGTCTACTTAGAGCAGTTTCGAGTGTACATTCGAAAAATACACACTCGAAAAGACTCGAACACTATAATTTAGCTCAGGAGGTGTCTATTTTGATTGAAAACATGCTAATTATCAGGACATGTTGGTCTATAGAACCACATGATCTTGATATTTTACCCAAGTTTTGAAGCCTAGGCCTCATAAACACGAATTTTCTACTTAGAGAAGTTTCGAGTGAAATTCGAATAATACACACTCGAAAAGAATTGAACGCTATAATTTAGCTCAAGAGGTATCTATTTTGATTGGAAACATGCTAATGATAAAGACATGTCGGTCGACGGACCCACATGATATTGATATTTTAGCCAAATTTTGAAGTTTAGGCCTCATAAACAAGTTTTGTCTACTTAGAGCAGTTTCGAGTGTACATTCGAAAAATACACACTCGAAAAGATTCGAACGCTATAATTTAGCTCAAGAGGTGTCTATTTTGATTGAAACATGTTAATGATAAAGAAATGTTGGTACATAGACCCACATGATCTTGATATTTTAGCTAAATTTTGAAGTCTAGGCCTCATAAACAAGATTTGTCTACTTAGAGCAGTTTCGAGTGTACATTTGAAAAATACACACTTGAAAAGACTCGAACGCTATAATTTAATTCAAGAGGTGTCTATTTTGATTGAAAACATGCTAATTATAAGGACATATTGGTCTATAGACCCACATGATATTGATATTTTAGCTAAGTTTTGAAGCCTAGGCCCCATAAACACGAATTTTCTACTTAGAGAAGTTTCGAGCGTGCATTCGAAAAATACACACTCGAAAAGGCTCGAACGCTATAATTTAGCTCAAGAGGTGTTTATTTTGATTGAAAACATGCTAACTATCAGGACATGTTGGTCTATATACCAAACATGATCTTGATATTTTAGCCAAATTTTGAAGTCTAGGCCTCATAAACAAGATTTTTCTATTTAGAGCAGTTTCGAGTGTACATTCGAAAAATACACACTCGAAAAGACTCGAACGCTATAATTTTTCTCAAGAGGTGTATATTTTGATTGGAAAAATGCTACTGATCCGGACATGTTGGTCTATAGACCCACATGATCTTGATATTTCAGCCAAATTTTGAAGTCTAGGCCTCATAAACAATATTTTTCTACTTAGAGTAGTTTCGAGTGTACATTCGAAAAATACACACTCGAAAAGACTCGAACGCTATAATTTAGCTCAAGAGGTGTCTATTTTGATTGAAAACATGCTAATTATCAGGACATGTTGGTCTATAGACCCACATGATCTTGATATTTTAGCCAAGTTTTGAAGCCTAGGCCTCATAAACACGAATTTCTACTTAGAACAGTTTCGAGTGTACATTCGAATAATACACACTCGAAAAGAATCGAACACTATAATTTAGCTCAAGAGGTGTCTATTTTGATTGGAAACATGCTAATTATCATGACATGTTGGTCTATAGACCCACATGATCTTGATATTTTAGCCAAATTTGCAAGTCTAGGCCACATAAACAAGATTTTTCTACTTAGAGCAGTTTCGAGTTTACAATCGAAAAATACACACTCGAAAAGACTAGAACGCTATAATTTAGCTCAAGAGGTGTCTATTTTGATTGGAAACATGCTAATGATCAGGACATGTTGGTCTGTAGACCCACATGATTTCGATATTTTAGCCAAATTTTGAAGTCTAGGCCACATAAACAAGATTTTTCTACTTAGAGCAGTTTCGAGTGTACATTCGAAAAATACACACTCGAAAAGACTCGAACGCTATAATTTAGCTCAAGAGGTGTCTATTTTGATTGAAAACATACTAATTATCATGACATGTTGGTCTATAGACCCACATGATCTTGATATTTTAGCCAAATTTTGAAGCCTAGGCCTCATAAACACGATTTTCTACTTAGAGCATTTTCGAGTGTACATTCGAAAAATACACACTCGAAAAGACTAGAACGCTATAATTCAGCTCAAGAAGTGTCTATTTTGATTGGAAACATACTAATGATCAGGACATGTTGGTCTATAGACCCACATGATCTTGATATTTTAGCCAAATTTTGAAGTCTAGGCCACATAAACAAGATTTTTCTACTTAGAGCAGTTTCGAGTGTACATTCGAAAAATACACACTCGAAAAGACTCGAACGCTATAATTTAGCTCAAGAGGTGTCTATTTTGATTGAAAACATGCTAATTATCAGGACATGTTGGTCTATAGACCCACATGATCATGATATTTTAGCCAAGTTTTGAATCCTAGGCCTCATAAACACAAATTTTCTACTTAGAGCAGTTTCGAGTGTACATTCGAAAAATACACACTCGAAAAGACTAGAACGCTATAATTTAGCTCAAGAGGTGTCTATTTTGATTGAAAACATTCTAATGATCAGGACATGTTGGTCTACAGACCCACATGATCTTGATATTTTAGCCAAATTTTGAAGTCTAGGCCACATAAACAAGATTTTTCTACTTAGAGCAGTTTCGAGTGTACATTCGAAAAATACACACTCGAAAAGACTCGAACGCTATAATTTAGCTCAAGAGGTGTCTATTTTGATTGAAAACATGCTAATGATCAGGACATGTTGGTATATAGACCCACATGATTTTGATATTTTAGCCAAATTTTGAAGTCTAGGCCACATAAACAAGATTTTTCTACTTAGAGCAGTTTCGAGTGTACATTCGAAAAATACACACTCGAAAAGACTCGAACGCTATAATTTAGCTCAAGAGGTGTCTATTTTGATTGAAAACATGCTAATTATCAGGACATGTTGGTATATAGACCCACATGATCTTGATATTTTATCCAAGTTTTGAAGCCTAGGCCTCATTAACACTGATTTTCTACTTAGAGCAGTTTCGAGTGTACATTCGAATAATACACACTCGAAAAGACTCGAACGCTATAATTTAGCTCAAGAGGTGTCTATTTTGATTGGAAACATGCTAATGATCAGGACATGTTGGTCTATAGACCCACATAATCTTGATATTTTAGCCAAATTTTGAAGTCTAGGCCACATAAACAAGATTTTTCTACTTAGAGCAGTTTCGAGTGTACATTCGAAAAATACACACTCGAAAAGACTCGAACGCTATAATTTAGCTCAAGAGGTGTCTATTTTGATTGAAAACATTTTAATTATCAGGACATGTTGGTCTATAGACCCACATGATCTTGATATTTTATCCAAGTTTTGAAGCCTAGGCCTCATAAACACGAATTTTCTACTTAGAGCAGTTTCGAGTGTACATTCGAATAATACACACTCGAAAAGACTCGAACGCTATAATTTAGATCAACAGGTTTCTATTTTTATTGGAAACATGCTAATGATCAGGACATGTTGGTCTATAGATCGAGATGATCTTGATATTTTAGCAAAATTTTGAAATCTAGGCCTCATAAACAAGATTTGTCTACTTAAATCAGTTTCGAGTGTACATTCGAAAAATACACACTCGAAAAGACTCGAACGCTATAATTTAGCTCAAGAGGTGTCTATTTTGATTGAAAACATGCTAATTATCAGGACATGTTGGTCTATAGACCCACATGATCTTGATATTTTAGCCAAAATTTGAAGTCTGAGCCACATAAACAAGATTTTTCTACTTAGAGCAGTTTTGAGTGTACATTCGAAAAATACACACTCGAAAAGACTAGAACGCTATAATTTAGCTCAAGAGGTGTCTATTTTGATTGAAAACATGCTAATTATCAGGACATGTTGGTCTATAGACCCACATGATCTTGATATTTTACCCAAGTTTTGAAGCCTAGGCCTCATAAACACGAATTTTCTACTTAGAGAAGTTTCGAGTGAAATTCGAATAATACACACTCGAAAAGAATTGAACGCTATAATTTAGCTCAAGAGGTATCTATTTTGATTGGAAACATGCTAATGATAAAGACATGTCGGTCGACAGACCCACATGATATTGATATTTTAGCCAAATTTTGAAGTTTAGGCTTCATAAACAAGTTTTGTCTACTTAGAGCAGTTTCGAGTGTACATTCGAAAAATACACACTCGAAAAGACTGAACACTATAATTTAGCTCAGGAGGTGTCTATTTTGATTGAAAACATGCTAATTATCAGGACATGTTGGTCTATAGACCCACATGATCTTGATATTTTACCCAAGTTTTGAAGCCTAGGCCTCATAAACACGAATTTTCTACTTAGAGAAGTTTCGAGTGAAATTCGAATAATACACACTCGAAAAGAATTGAACGCTATAATTTAGCTCAAGAGGTATCTATTTTGATTGGAAACATGCTAATGATAAAGACATGTCGATCGACAGACCCACATGATATTGATATTTTAGCCAAATTTTGAAGTTTAGGCTTCATAAACAAGTTTTGTCTACTTAGAGCAGTTTCGAGTGTACATTCGAAAAATACACACTCGAAAAGACTCGAACGCTATAATTTAGCTCAGGAGGTGTCTATTTTGATTGAAAACATGCTAATTATCAGGACATGTTGGTCTATAGACCCACATGATCTTGATATTTTACCCAAGTTTTGAAGCCTAGGCCTCATAAACACGAATTTTCTACTTAGAGAAGTTTCGAGTGAAATTCGAATAATACACACTCGAAAAGAATTGAACGCTATAATTTAGCTCAAGAGGTATCTATTTTGATTAGAAACATGCTAATGATAAAGACATGTCGGTCGACGGACCCACATGATATTGATATTTTAGCCAAATTTTGAAGTTTAGGCCTCATCAACAAGTTTTGTCTACTTAGAGCAGTTTCGAGTGTACATTCGAAAAATACACACTCGAAAAGATTCGAACGCTATAATTTAGCTCAAGAGGTGTCTATTTTGATTGAAAACATGTTAATGATAAAGAAATGTTGGTACATAGACCCACATGATCTTGATATTTTAGCTAAATTTTGAAGTCTAGGCCTCATAAACAAGATTTGTCTACTTAGAGCAGTTTCGAGTGTACATTTGAAAAATACACACTTGAAAAGACTCGAACGCTATAATTTAATTCAAGAGGTGTCTATTTTGATTGAAAACATGCTAATTATAAGGACATGTTGGTCTATAGACCCACATGATATTGATATTTTAGCTAAGTTTTGAAGCCTAGGCCCCATAAACACGAATTTTCTACTTAGAGAAGTTTCGAGCGTGCATTCGAAAAATACACACTCGAAAAGGCTCGAACGCTATAATTTAGCTCAAGAGGTGTCTATTTTGATTGAAAACATGCTAACTATCAGGACATGTTGGTCTATAGACCAAACATGATCTTGATATTTTAGCCAAATTTTGAAGGCTAGGCCTCACAAACAAGATTTTTCTATTTAGAGCAGTTTCGAGTGTACATTCGAAAAATACACACTCGAAAAGACTCGAACGCTATAGTTTAGCTCAAGAGGTGTCTATTTTGATTGGAAACATGTTAATGATCAAGACATGTTGGCCTATAGACCCATATGATCTTGATATTTTAACCAAGTTTTGAAGCCTAGGCCTCGTAAACACGAATTTTCTACTTAGGGTAGTTTCGAGTGTACATTCGAATAATACACACTCGAAAAGAATCGAACGCTATAATTTAGCTCAAGAGGTGTCTATTTTTATTGGAAACATGTTAATGATCAAGACATTTTGGCCTATATACCCAGATGATCTTGATATTTTAGCCAAATTTTAAAGTGTAGGCCTCATAAACAAGATTTTTCTACTTAGAGCAGTTTCGAGTGTACATTCGAATAATACACACTCGAAAAGACTCGAACACTATAATTTAGCTCAAGAGGTGTCTATTTTGATTGAAAACATGCTAATTATCATGACATGTTGGTCTATAGACCCACATGATCTTGATATTTTAGCCAAGTTTTGAAGCCTATGCCTCATAAACACGAATTTTCTACTTAGAGCAGTTTCGAGTGTACATTCGAATAATACACACTCGAAAAGAATCGAACGCTATAGTTTAGCTCAAGAGGTGTCTATTTTGATTGGAAACATGTTAATGATCAAGAAATGTTGGCCTATAGACCCACATGATCTTGATATTTTATCCAAATTTTGAAGTCTAGGCCTCATAAACAAGTTTTGTCTACTTAGAGCAGTTTCGAGTGTACATTCGAAAAATACAACTCGAAAAGACTCGAATGCTATAATTTAGCTCAAGAGTTGTCTATTTTGATTGAAAACATGTTAATGATAAAGATATGTTGGTCTATAGACCCACATGATCTTGATATTTTAGCTAAATTTTGAAGTCTAGGCCTCATAAACAAGATTTGTCTACTTAGAGCAGTTTCGAGTGTACATTCGAAAAATACACACTCGAAAAGACTCGAACGCTATAATTTAATTCAAGAGATGTCTATATTAATTGAAAACATGATAATTATAAGGACATGATGGTCTATAGACCCACATGATCTTGATATTTTATCCAAGTTTTGAAGCCTAGGCCTCATAAACACGAGTTTTCTACTTAGAGAAGTTTCGAGCGTACATTCGAATAATACACACTCGAAAAGAATCGAACGCTATAATTTAGCTAAAGAGGTATCTATTTTGATTGGAAACATGCTAATGATAAATACACGTAGGTCTATAGACCCACATGATCTTGATATTTTAGCCAAATTTTGAAGTCTAGGCCGCATAAACAAGATTTGTCTACTTAGAGCAGTTTCGAGTGTACATTTGAAAAATACACACTCGAAAATACTTGAACGCTATAATTTAGCTCAAGAGGTGTCTATTTTGATTGAAAACATGCTAATGATAAAGAAATGTCGGTCTATAGACCCACATGATCTTGATATTTTAGCCAAATTTTGAAGCCTAGGCCTCATAAACAAGATTTGTCTCCTTAGAGCAGTTTCGAGTGTACATTCGAAAAATACGCACTCGAAAAGACTCGAACGCTATAATTTATCTCAAGAGGTGTCTATTTTGATTGGAAACATGATAATGATCCGGACATGTTGGTCTATAGACCCACATCATCTTGATATTTCAGCCAAATTTTGAAGTCTAGGCCTCATAAACAAGATTTTTCTACTTAGAGCAATTTCGAGTGTACATTCGACAAATACACACTCGAAAAGACTAAAACGCTATAATTTAGCTCAGGAGGTGTCTATTTTGATTGAAAACATGCTAATTATCAGGACATGTTGGTCTATAGACCCACATGATCTTGATATTTTACCCAAGTTTTGAAGCCTAGGCCTCATAAACACGAATTTTCTACTTAGAGAAATTTCGAGTGAAATTCGAATAATACACACTCGAAAAGAATTGAACGCTATAATTTAGCTCAAGAGGTATCTATTTTGATTGGAAACATGCTAATGATAAAGACATGTCGGTCGACAGACCCACATGATATTGATATTTTAGCCAAATTTTGAAGTTTAGGCTTCATAAACAAGTTTTGTCTACTTAGAGCAGTTTCGAGTGTACATTCGAAAAATACACACTCGAAAAGACTCGAACGCTATAATTTAGCTCAGGAGGTGTCTATTTTGATTGAAAACATGCTAATTATCAGGACATGTTGGTCTATAGACCCACATGATCTTGATATTTTACCCAAGTTTTGAAGCCTAGGCCTCATAAACACGAATTTTCTACTTAGAGAAGTTTCGAGTGAAATTCGAATAATACACACTCGAAAAGAATTGAACGCTATAATTTAGCTCAAGAGGTATCTATTTTGATTAGAAACATGCTAATGATAAAGACATGTCGGTCGACGGACCCACATGATATTGATATTTTAGCCAAATTTTGAAGTTTAGGCCTCATCAACAAGTTTTGTCTACTTAGAGCAGTTTCGAGTGTACATTCGAAAAATACACACTCGAAAAGATTCGAACGCTATAATTTAGCTCAAGAGGTGTCTATTTTGATTGAAAACATGTTAATGATAAAGAAATGTTGGTACATAGACCCACATGATCTTGATATTTTAGCTAAATTTTGAAGTCTAGGCCTCATAAACAAGATTTGTCTACTTAGAGCAGTTTCGAGTGTACATTTGAAAAATACACACTTGAAAAGACTCGAACGCTATAATTTAATTCAAGAGGTGTCTATTTTGATTGAAAACATGCTAATTATAAGGACATGTTGGTCTATAGACCCACATGATATTGATATTTTAGCTAAGTTTTGAAGCCTAGGCCCCATAAACACGAATTTTCTACTTAGAGAAGTTTCGAGCGTGCATTCGAAAAATACACACTCGAAAAGGCTCGAACGCTATAATTTAGCTCAAGAGGTGTCTATTTTGATTGAAAACATGCTAACTATCAGGACATGTTGGTCTATAGACCAAACATGATCTTGATATTTTAGCCAAATTTTGAAGGCTAGGCCTCACAAACAAGATTTTTCTATTTAGAGCAGTTTCGAGTGTACATTCGAAAAATACACACTCGAAAAGACTCGAACGCTATAGTTTAGCTCAAGAGGTGTCTATTTTGATTGGAAACATGTTAATGATCAAGACATGTTGGCCTATAGACCCATATGATCTTGATATTTTAGCCAAGTTTTGAAGCCTAGGCCTCGTAAACACGAATTTTCTACTTAGGGTAGTTTCGAGTGTACATTCGAATAATACACACTCGAAAAGAATCGAACGCTATAATTTAGCTCAAGAGGTGTCTATTTTTATTGGAAACATGTTAATGATCAAGACATTTTGGCCTATATACCCAGATGATCTTGATATTTTAGCCAAATTTTAAAGTGTAGGCCTCATAAACAAGATTTTTCTACTTAGAGCAGTTTCGAGTGTACATTCGAATAATACACACTCGAAAAGACTCGAACACTATAATTTAGCTCAAGAGGTGTCTATTTTGATTGAAAACATGCTAATTATCAGGACATGTTGGTCTATAGACCCACATGATCTTGATATTTTAGCCAAGTTTTGAAGCCTATGCCTCATAAACACGAATTTTCTACTTAGAGCAGTTTCGAGTGTACATTCGAATAATACACACTCGAAAAGAATCGAACGCTATAGTTTAGCTCAAGAGGTGTCTATTTTGATTGGAAACATGTTAATGATCAAGAAATGTTGGCCTATAGACCCACATGATCTTGATATTTTATCCAAATTTTGAAGTCTAGGCCTCATAAACAAGTTTTGTCTACTTAGAGCAGTTTCGAGTGTACATTCGAAAAATACACACTCGAAAAGACTCGAATGCTATAATTTAGCTCAAGAGTTGTCTATTTTGATTGAAAACATGTTAATGATAAAGATATGTTGGTCTATAGACCCACATGATCTTGATATTTTAGCTAAATTTTGAAGTCTAGGCCTCATAAACAAGATTTGTCTACTTAGAGCAGTTTCGAGTGTACATTCGAAAAATACACACTCGAAAAGACTCGAACGCTATAATTTAATTCAAGAGATGTCTATATTAATTGAAAACATGATAATTATAAGGACATGATGGTCTATAGACCCACATGATCTTGATATTTTATCCAAGTTTTGAAGCCTAGGCCTCATAAACACGAGTTTTCTACTTAGAGAAGTTTCGAGCGTACATTCGAATAATACACACTCGAAAAGAATCGAACGCTATAATTTAGCTAAAGAGGTATCTATTTTGATTGGAAACATGCTAATGATAAATACATGTAGGTCTATAGACCCACATGATCTTGATATTTTAGCCAAATTTTGAAGTCTAGGCCGCATAAACAAGATTTGTCTACTTAGAGCAGTTTCGAGTGTACATTTGAAAAATACACACTCGAAAATACTCGAACGCTATAATTTAGCTCAAGAGGTGTCTATTTTGATTGAAAACATGCTAATGATAAAGACATGTCGGTCTATAGACCCACATGATCTTGATATTTTAGCCAAATTTTGAAGTCTAGGCCTCATAAACAAGATTTTTCTACTTAGAGCAATTTCGAGTGTACATTCGACAAATACACACTCGAAAAGACTAAAACGCTATAATTTAGCTCAGGAGGTGTCTATTTTGATTGAAAACATGCTAATTATCAGGACATGTTGGTCTATAGACCCACATGATCTTGATATTTTACCCAAGTTTTGAAGCCTAGGCCTCATAAACACGAATTTTCTACTTAGAGAAATTTCGAGTGAAATTCGAATAATACACACTCGAAAAGAATTGAACGCTATAATTTAGCTCAAGAGGTATCTATTTTGATTGGAAACATGCTAATGATAAAGACATGTCGGTCGACAGACCCACATGATATTGATATTTTAGCCAAATTTTGAAGTTTAGGCTTCATAAACAAGTTTTGTCTACTTAGAGCAGTTTCGAGTGTACATTCGAAAAATACACACTCGAAAAGACTCGAACACTATAATTTAGCTCAGGAGGTGTCTATTTTGATTGAAAACATGCTAATTATCAGGACATGTTGATCTATAGACCCACATGATCTTGATATTTTATCCAAGTTTTGAAGCCTATGCCTCATAAACACGAATTTTCTACTTAGAGCAGTTTCGATTGTACATTCGAATAATACACACTCGAAAAGACGCGAACGCTATAATTTAGCTCAACAGGTGTCTATTATTATTGAAAACATGCTAATAATTAGGACATGTCGGTCGACGGACCCACATGATATTGATATTTTAGCCAAATTTTGAAGTTTAGGCCTCATAAACAAGTTTTGTCTACTTAGAGCAGTTTCGAGTGTACATTCGAAAAATACACACTCGAAAAGACTCGAACGCTATAATTTAGCTCAGGAGGTGTCTATTTTGATTGAAAACATGCTAATTATCAGGACATGTTGGTCTATAGACCCACATGATCTTGATATTTTACCCAAGTTTTGAAGCCTAGGCCTCATAAACACGAATTTTCTACTTAGAGAAGTTTCGAGTGAAATTCTAATAATACACACTCGAAAAGAATTGAACGCTATAATTTAGTTTAAGAGGTATCTATTTGATTTGAAACATGCTAATGATAAAGACATGTCGGTCGACGGACCCACATGATATTGATATTTTAGCCAAATTTTGAAGTTTAGGCCTCATAAACAAGTTTTGTCTACTTAGAGCAGTTTCGAGTGTACATTCGAAAAATACACACTCGAAAAGATTCGAACGCTATAATTTAGCTCAAGAGGTGTCTATTTTGATTGAAAACATGTTAATGATAAAGAAATGTTGGTACATAGACCCACATGATCTTGATATTTTAGCTAAATTTTGAAGTCTAGGCCTCATAAACAAGATTTGTCTACTTAGAGCAGTTTCGAGTGTACATTTGAAAAATACACACTTGAAAAGACTCGAACGCTATAATTTAATTCAAGAGGTGTCTATTTTGATTGAAAACATGCTAATTATAAGGACATGTTGGTCTATAGACCCACATGATATTGATATTTTAACTAAGTTTTGAAGCCTAGGCCCCATAAACACGAATTTTCTACTTAGAGAAGTTTCGAGCGTGCATTCGAAAAATACACACTCGAAAAGGCTCGAACGCTATAATTTAGCTCAAGAGGTGTCTATTTTGATTGAAAACATGCTAACTATCAGGACATGTTGGTCTATAGACCAAACATGATCTTGATATTTTAGCCAAATTTTGAAGGCTAGGCCTCACAAACAAGATTTTTCTATTTAGAGCAGTTTCGAGTGTACATTCGAAAAATACACACTCGAAAAGACTCGAACGCTATAGTTTAGCTCAAGAGGTGTCTATTTTGATTGGAAACATGTTAATGATCAAGACATGTTGGCCTATAGACCCATATGATCTTGATATTTTAGCCAAGTTTTGAAGCCTAGGCCTCGTAAACACGAATTTTCTACTTAGGGTAGTTTCGAGTGTACATTCGAATAATACACACTCGAAAAGAATCGAACGCTATAATTTAGCTCAAGAGGTGTCTATTTTTATTGGAAACATGTTAATGATCAAGACATTTTGGCCTATATACCCAGATGATCTTGATATTTTAGCCAAATTTTAAAGTGTAGGCCTCATAAACAAGATTTTTCTACTTAGAGCAGTTTCGAGTGTACATTCGAATAATACACACTCGAAAAGACTCGAACACTATAATTTAGCTCAAGAGGTGTCTATTTTGATTGAAAACATGCTAATTATCAGGACATGTTGGTCTATAGACCCACATGATCTTGATATTTTAGCCAAGTTTTGAAGCCTATGCCTCATAAACACGAATTTTCTACTTAGAGCAGTTTCGAGTGTACATTCGAATAATACACACTCGAAAAGAATCGAACGCTATAGTTTAGCTCAAGAGGTGTCTATTTTGATTGGAAACATGTTAATGATCAAGAAATGTTGGCCTATAGACCCACATGATCTTGATATTTTATCCAAATTTTGAAGTCTAGGCCTCATAAACAAGTTTTGTCTACTTAGAGCAGTTTCGAGTGTACATTCGAAAAATACACACTCGAAAAGACTCGAATGCTATAATTTAGCTCAAGAGTTGTCTATTTTGATTGAAAACATGTTAATGATAAAGATATGTTGGTCTATAGACCCACATGATCTTGATATTTTAGCTAAATTTTGAAGTCTAGGCCTCATAAACAAGATTTGTCTACTTAGAGCAGTTTCGAGTGTACATTCGAAAAATACACACTCGAAAAGACTCGAACGCTATAATTTAATTCAAGAGATGTCTATATTAATTGAAAACATGATAATTATAAGGACATGATGGTCTATAGACCCACATGATCTTGATATTTTATCCAAGTTTTGAAGCCTAGGCCTCATAAACACGAGTTTTCTACTTAGAGAAGTTTCGAGCGTACATTCGAATAATACACACTCGAAAAGAATCGAACGCTATAATTTAGCTAAAGAGGTATCTATTTTGATTGGAAACATGCTAATGATAAATACATGTAGGTCTATAGACCCACATGATCTTGATATTTTAGCCAAATTTTGAAGTCTAGGCTGCATAAACAAGATTTGTCTACTTAGAGCAGTTTCGAGTGTACATTTGAAAAATACACACTCGAAAATACTCGAACGCTATAATTTAGCTCAAGAGGTGTCTATTTTGATTGAAAATATGCTAATGATAAAGACATGTAGGTCTATAGACCCACATGATCTTGATATTTTAGCCAAATTTTGAAGCCTAGGCCTCATAAACAAGATTTGTCTCCTTAGAGCAGTTTCGAGTGTACATTCGAAAAATACGCACTCGAAAAGACTCGAACGCTATAATTTATCTCAAGAGGTGTCTATTTTGATTGGAAACATGATAATGATCCGGACATGTTGGTCTATAGACCCACATCATCTTGATATTTCAGCCAAATTTTGAAGTCTAGGCCTCATAAACAAGATTTTTCTACTTAGAGCAATTTCGAGTGTACATTCGACAAATACACACTCGAAAAGACTAAAACGCTATAATTTAGCTCAGGAGGTGTCTATTTTGATTGAAAACATGCTAATTATCAGGACATGTTGGTCTATAGACCCACATGATCTTGATATTTTACCCAAGTTTTGAAGCCTAGGCCTCATAAACACGAATTTTCTACTTAGAGAAATTTCGAGTGAAATTCGAATAATACACACTCGAAAAGAATTGAACGCTATAATTTAGCTCAAGAGGTATCTATTTTGATTGGAAACATGCTAATGATAAAGACATGTCGGTCGACAGACCCACATGATATTGATATTTTAGCCAAATTTTGAAATTTAGGCTTCATAAACAAGTTTTGTCTACTTAGAGCAGTTTCGAGTGTACATTCGAAAAATACACACTCGAAAAGACTCGAACACTATAATTTAGCTCAGGAGGTGTCTATTTTGATTGAAAACATGCTAATTATCAGGACATGTTGGTCTATAGACCCACATGATCTTGATATTTTATCCAAGTTTTGAAGCCTATGCCTCATAAACACGAATTTTCTACTTAGAGCAGTTTCGATTGTACATTCGAATAATACACACTCGAAAAGACTCGAACGCTATAATTTAGCTCAACAGGTGTCTATTATTATTGAAAACATGCTAATAATTAGGACATGTCGGTCGACGGACCCACATGATATTGATATTTTATCCAAATTTTGAAGTTTAGGCCTCATAAACAAGTTTTGTCTACTTAGAGCAGTTTCGAGTGTACATTCGAAAAATACACACTCGAAAAGACTCGAACGCTATAATTTAGCTCAGGAGGTGTCTATTTTGATTGAAAACATGCTAATTATCAGGACATGTTGGTCTATAGACCCACATGATCTTGATATTTTACCCAAGTTTTGAAGCCTAGGCCTCATAAACACGAATTTTCTACTTAGAGAAGTTTCGAGTGAAATTCTAATAATACACACTCGAAAAGAATTGAACGCTATAATTTAGTTCAAGAGGTATCTATTTTGATTTGAAACATGCTAATGATAAAGACATGTCGGTCGACGGACCCACATGATATTGATATTTTAGCCAAATTTTGAAGTTTAGGCCTCATAAACAAGTTTTGTCTACTTAGAGCAGTTTCGAGTGTACATTCGAAAAATACACACTCAAAAAGATTCGAACGCTATAATTTAGCTCAAGAGGTGTCTATTTTGATTGAAAACATGTTAATGATAAAGAAATATTGGTACATAGACCCACATGATCTTGATATTTTAGCTAAATTTTGAAGTCTAGGCCTCAAAACAAGATTTGTCTACTTAGAGCAGTTTCGAGTGTACATTTGAAAAATACACACTTGAAAAGACTCGAACGCTATAATTTAATTCAAGAGGTGTCTATTTTGATTGAAAACATGCTAATTATAAGGACATGTTGGTCTATAGACCCACATGATATTGATATTTTAGCTAAGTTTTGAAGCCTAGGCCCCATAAACACGAATTTTCTACTTAGAGAAGTTTCGAGCGTGCATTCGAAAAATACACACTCGAAAAGGCTCGAACGCTATAATTTAGCTCAAGAGGTGTCTATTTTGATTGAAAACATGCTAACTATCAGGACATGTTGGTCTATAGACCAAACATGATCTTGATATTTTAGCCAAATTTTGAAGGCTAGGCCTCACAAACAAGATTTTTCTATTTAGAGCAGTTTCGAGTGTACATTCGAAAAATACACACTCGAAAAGACTCGAACGCTATAGTTTAGCTCAAGAGGTGTCTATTTTGATTGGAAACATGTTAATGATCAAGACATGTTGGCCTATAGACCCATATGATCTTGATATTTTAGCCAAGTTTTGAAGCCTAGGCCTCGTAAACACGAATTTTCTACTTAGGGTAGTTTCGAGTGTACATTCGAATAATACACACTCGAAAAGAATCGAACGCTATAATTTAGCTCAAGAGGTGTCTATTTATATTGGAAACATGTTAATGATCAAGACATTTTGGCCTATATACCCAGATGATCTTGATATTTTAGCCAAATTTTAAAGTGTAGGCCTCATAAACAAGATTTTTCTACTTAGAGCAGTTTCGAGTGTACATTCGAATAATACACACTCGAAAAGACTCGAACACTATAATTTAGCTCAAGAGGTGTCTATTTTGATTGAAAACATGCTAATTATCAGGACATGTTGGTCTATAGACCCACATGATCTTGATATTTTAGCCAAGTTTTGAAGCCTATGCCTCATAAACACGAATTTTCTACTTAGAGCAGTTTCGAGTGTACATTCGAATAATACACACTCGAAAAGAATCGAACGCTATAGTTTAGCTCAAGAGGTGTCTATTTTGATTGGAAACATGTTAATGATCAAGAAATGTTGGCCTATAGACCCACATGATCTTGATATTTTATCCAAATTTTGAAGTCTAGGCCTCATAAACAAGTTTTGTCTACTTAGAGCAGTTTCGAGTGTACATTCGAAAAATACAACTCGAAAAGACTCGAATGCTATAATTTAGCTCAAGAGTTGTCTATTTTGATTGAAAACATGTTAATGATAAAGATATGTTGGTCTATAGACCCACATGATCTTGATATTTTAGCTAAATTTTGAAGTCTAGGCCTCATAAACAAGATTTGTCTACTTAGAGCAGTTTCGAGTGTACATTCGAAAAATACACACTCGAAAAGACTCGAACGCTATAATTTAATTCAAGAGATGTCTATATTAATTGAAAACATGATAATTATAAGGACATGATGGTCTATAGACCCACATGATCTTGATATTTTATCCAAGTTTTGAAGCCTAGGCCTCATAAACACGAGTTTTCTACTTAGAGAAGTTTCGAGCGTACATTCGAATAATACACACTCGAAAAGAATCGAACGCTATAATTTAGCTAAAGAGGTATCTATTTTGATTGGAAACATGCTAATGATAAATACATGTTGGTATATAGACCCACATGATCTTGATATTTTAGCCAAATTTTGAAGTCTAGGCCGCATAAACAATATTTGTCTACTTAGAGCAGTTTCGAGTGTACATTTGAAAAATACACACTCGAAAATACTCGAACGCTATAATTTATCTCAAGAGGTGTCTATTTTGATTGAAAACATGCTAATGATAAAGACATGTTGGTCTATAGACCCACATGATCTTGATATTTTAGCCAAATTTTGAAGCCTAGGCCTCATAAATAAGATTTGTCTCCTTAGAGCAGTTTCGAGTGTACATTCGAAAAATACACACTCGAAAAGACTCGAACGCTATAATTTATCACAAGAGGTGTCTATTTTGATTGGAAACATGCTAATGATCCGGACATGTTGGTCTATAGACCCACATGATCTTGATATTTCAGCCAAATTTTGAAGTCTAGGCATCATAAACAAGATTTTTCTACTTAGAGCAATTTCGGGTGTACATTCGACAAATACACACTCGAAAAGACTAAAACGCTATAATTTTGCTCAGGAGGTGTATATTTTGATTGAAAACATGCTAATTATCAGGACATGTTGGTCTATAGACCCACATGATCTTGATATTTTACCCAAGTTTTGAAGCCTAGGCCTCATAAACACGAATTTTCCACTTAGAGAAATTTCGAGTGAAATTCGAATAATACACACTCGAAAAGAATTGAACGCTATAATTTAGCTCAAGAGGTATCTATTTTGATTGGAAACATGCTAATGATAAAGACATGTCGATCGACAGACCCACATGATATTGATATTTTAGCCAAATTTTGAAGTTTAGGCTTCATAAACAAGTTTTGTCTACTTAGAGCAGTTTCGAGTGTACATTCGAAAAATACACACTCGAAAAGACTCGAACGCTATAATTTAGCTCAGGAGGTGTCTATTTTGATTGAAAACATGCTAATTATCAGGACATGTTGGTCTATAGACCCACATGATCTTGATATTTTACCCAAGTTTTGAAGCCTAGGCCTCATAAACACGAATTTTCTACTTAGAGAAATTTCGAGTGAAATTCGAATAATACACACTCGAAAAGAATTGAACGCTATAATTTAGCTCAAGAGGTATCTATTTTGATTGGAAACATGCTAATGATAAAGACATGTCGGTCGACAGACCCACATGATATTGATATTTTAGCCAAATTTTGAAGTTTAGGCTTCATAAACAAGTTTTGTCTACTTAGAGCAGTTTCGAGTGTACATTCGAAAAATACACACTCGAAAAGACTCGAACACTATAATTTAGCTCAGGAGGTGTCTATTTTGATTGAAAACATGCTAATTATCAGGACATGTTGATCTATAGACCCACATGATCTTGATATTTTATCCAAGTTTTGAAGCCTATGCCTCATAAACACGAATTTTCTACTTAGAGCAGTTTCGATTGTACATTCGAATAATACACACTCGAAAAGACGCGAACGCTATAATTTAGCTCAACAGGTGTCTATTATTATTGAAAACATGCTAATAATTAGGACATGTCGGTCGACGGACCCACATGATATTGATATTTTAGCCAAATTTTGAAGTTTAGGCCTCATAAACAAGTTTTGTCTACTTAGAGCAGTTTCGAGTGTACATTCGAAAAATACACACTCGAAAAGACTCGAACGCTATAATTTAGCTCAGGAGGTGTCTATTTTGATTGAAAACATGCTAATTATCAGGACATGTTGGTCTATAGACCCACATGATCTTGATATTTTACCCAAGTTTTGAAGCCTAGGCCTCATAAACACGAATTTTCTACTTAGAGAAGTTTCGAGTGAAATTCTAATAATACACACTCGAAAAGAATTGAACGCTATAATTTAGTTCAAGAGGTATCTATTTGATTTGAAACATGCTAATGATAAAGACATGTCGGTCGACGGACCCACATGATATTGATATTTTAGCCAAATTTTGAAGTTTAGGCCTCATAAACAAGTTTTGTCTACTTAGAGCAGTTTCGAGTGTACATTCGAAAAATACACACTCGAAAAGATTCGAACGCTATAATTTAGCTCAAGAGGTGTCTATTTTGATTGAAAACATGTTAATGATAAAGAAATGTTGGTACATAGACCCACATGATCTTGATATTTTAGCTAAATTTTGAAGTCTAGGCCTCATAAACAAGATTTGTCTACTTAGAGCAGTTTCGAGTGTACATTTGAAAAATACACACTTGAAAAGACTCGAACGCTATAATTTAATTCAAGAGGTGTCTATTTTGATTGAAAACATGCTAATTATAAGGACATGTTGGTCTATAGACCCACATGATATTGATATTTTAACTAAGTTTTGAAGCCTAGGCCCCATAAACACGAATTTTCTACTTAGAGAAGTTTCGAGCGTGCATTCGAAAAATACACACTCGAAAAGGCTCGAACGCTATAATTTAGCTCAAGAGGTGTCTATTTTGATTGAAAACATGCTAACTATCAGGACATGTTGGTCTATAGACCAAACATGATCTTGATATTTTAGCCAAATTTTGAAGGCTAGGCCTCACAAACAAGATTTTTCTATTTAGAGCAGTTTCGAGTGTACATTCGAAAAATACACACTCGAAAAGACTCGAACGCTATAGTTTAGCTCAAGAGGTGTCTATTTTGATTGGAAACATGTTAATGATCAAGACATGTTGGCCTATAGACCCATATGATCTTGATATTTTAGCCAAGTTTTGAAGCCTAGGCCTCGTAAACACGAATTTTCTACTTAGGGTAGTTTCGAGTGTACATTCGAATAATACACACTCGAAAAGAATCGAACGCTATAGTTTAGCTCAAGAGGTGTCTATTTTGATTGGAAACATGTTAATGATCAAGACATGTTGGCCTATAGACCCGCATGATCTTGATATTTTATCCAAATTTTGAAGTCTAGGCCTCATAAACAAGTTTTGTCTACTTAGAGCAGTTTCGAGTGTATATTCGAAAAATACACACTCGAAAAGACTCGAATGCTATAATTTAACTCAAGAGTTGTCTATTTTGATTGAAAACATGTTAATGATAAAGATATGTTGGTCTATAGACCCACATGATCTTGATATTTTAGCTAAATTTTGAAGTCTAGGGCTCATAAACAAGATTTGTCTACTTAGAGCAGTTTCGACTGTACATTCGAAAAATACACACTCGAAAAGACTCGAACACTATAAGTTAATTCAAGAGGTGTCTATATTAATTGAAAACATGCTATTTATAAGGACATGATGGTCTATAGACCCACATGATCTTGATATTTTATCCAAGTTTTGAAGCCTAGGCCTCATAAACACGAATTTTCTACTTAGAGAAGTTTCGAGCGTACATTCGAATAATACACACTCGAAAAGAATCGAACGCTATAATTTATCTAAAGAGGTATCTATTTTGATTGGAAACATGCTAATGATAAATACATGTTGGTCTATAGACCCACATGATCTTGATATTTTATCCAAATTTTGAAGTCTAGGCCGCATAAACAAGATTTGTCTACTTAGAGCAGTTTCGAGTGTACATTCGAAAAATACACACTCGAAAATACTCGAACGCTATAATTTAGCTCAAGAGGTGTCTATTTTGATTGAAAACATGCTAATGATAAAGACATGTTGGTCTATATACCCACATGATCTTGATATTTTAGCCAAATTTTGAAGCCTAGGCCTCATAAACAAGATTTGTCTCCTTAGAGCAGTTTCGAGTGTACATTCGAAAAATACACACTCGAAAAGACTCGAACGCTATAATTTATCTCAAGAGGTGTCTATTTTGATTGGAAACATGCTAGTGATCCGGACATGTTGGTCTATAGACCCACATGATCTTGATATTTCAGCCAAATTTTGAAGTCTAGGCCTCATAAACAAGATTTTTCTACTTAGAGCAATTTCGAGTGTACATTCGACAAATACATACTCGAAAAGACTAAAACGCTATAATTTAGCTCAGGAGGTGTCTATTTTGATTGAAAACATGCTAATTATCAGGACATGTTGGTCTATAGACCCACATGATCTTGATATTTTACCCAAGTTTTGAAGCCTAGGCCTCATAAACACGAATTTTCTACTAAGAGAAGTTTCGAGTGAAATTCGAATAATACACACTCGAAAAGAATTGAACGCTATAATTTAGCTCAAGAGGTATCTTTTTTGATTGGAAACATGCTAATGATAAAGACATGTCGATCGACAGACCCACATGATATTGATATTTTAGCCAAATTTTGAAGTTTAGGCTTCATAAACAAGTTTTGTCTACTTAGAGAAGTTTCGAGTGTACATTCGAAAAATACACTCTCGAAAAGACTCGAACGCTATAATTTAGCTCAGGAGGTGTCTATTTTGATTGAAAACATGCTAATTATCAGGACATGTTGGTCTATAGACCCACATGATCTTGATATTTTACCCAAGTTTTGAAGCCTAGGCCTCATAAACACGAATTTTCTACTTAGAGAAGTTTCGAGTGAAATTCTAATAATACACACTCGAAAAGAATTGAACGCTATAATTTAGTTCAAGAGGTATCTATTTTGATTTGAAACATGCTAATGATAAAGACATGTCGGTCGACGGACCCACATGATATTGATATTTTAGCCAAATTTTGAAGTTTAGGCCTCATAAACAAGTTTTGTCTACTTAGAGCAGTTTCGAGTGTACATTCGAAAAATACACACTCAAAAAGATTCGAACGCTATAATTTAGCTCAAGAGGTGTCTATTTTGATTGAAAACATGTTAATGATAAAGAAATATTGGTACATAGACCCACATGATCTTGATATTTTAGCTAAATTTTGAAGTCTAGGCCTCAAAACAAGATTTGTCTACTTAGAGCAGTTTCGAGTGTACATTTGAAAAATACACACTTGAAAAGACTCGAACGCTATAATTTAATTCAAGAGGTGTCTATTTTGATTGAAAACATGCTAATTATAAGGACATGTTGGTCTATAGACCCACATGATATTGATATTTTAGATAAGTTTTGAAGCCTAGGCCCCATAAACACGAATTTTCTACTTAGAGAAGTTTCGAGCGTGCATTCGAAAAATACACACTCGAAAAGGCTCGAACACTATAATTTAGCTCAAGAGGTGTCTATTTTGATTGAAAACATGCTAACTATCAGGACATGTTGGTCTATAGACCAAACATGATCTTGATATTTTTGCCAAATTTTGAAGTCTAGGCCTCATAAACAAGATTTTTCTATTTAGAGCAGTTTCGAGTGTACATTCGAAAAATACACACTCGAAAAGACTCGAACGCTATGATTTTGCTCAAGAGATGTCTATTTTGATTGAAAACATGCTAATTATCAGGACATGTTGGTCTATAGACCCACATGATCTTGATATTTTAGCCAAGTTTTGAAGCCTATGCCTCATAAAAACGAATTTTCTACTTAGAACAGTTTCGAGTGTACATTCAAATAATACACACTCGAAAAGAATCGAACACTATAATTTAGCTCAAGAGGTGTCTATTTTGATTGGAAACATTCTAATGATCAAGACATGTTGGCCTATAGACCCACATGATATTGATATTTTATTCCAGTTTTGAAGTCTAGGCCTCATAAACAAGATTTGTCTACTTAGAGCAGTTTCGAGTTTACAATCGAAAAATACACACTCGAAAAGACTCGAACGCTATAATTTATCTCCAGGGGTGTCTATTTTGATTGAAAACATGCTAATTATCAGGACATGTTGGTCTATAGACCCACATGATCTTGATATTTTATCCAAGTTTTGAAGCCTAGGCCTCATAAACACGAATTTTATACTTAGAGCAGTTTCATGCGTACATTCGAATAATACACACTCGAAAAGACTCGAACGCTATAATTTGGCTCAACAGGTGTCTATTTTTATTGGAAACATTCTAAAGACCAGGACATGTTGGTATATAAACCCACATGATCTTAATATTTTATCCAAATTTTGCAGTTTCGGGTGTACATTCGAAAAATACACACTCGAAAAGACTCGAACGCTATAATTTATCTCAAGAGGTGTCTATTTTGATTGGAAACATGCTAATGATCAGGACATGTTGGTCTATAGACCCACATGATATTGATATTTTAGCCAAGTTTTGAAGCCTAGGCCTCATAAACAAGATTTGTCTACTTAGAGCAGTTTAGAGTGTACATTCGAAAAATACACACTCGAAAAGACTCGGACACTATAGTTTAGCTCAAGAGGTGTCTATTTTGATTGGAAACATGTTAATGATCAAGACATGATGGCCTATAGACCCACATGATCTTGATATGTTATCCAAATTTTGAAGTATAGGCCTCATAAACAAGATTTGTCTACTTAGAGCAGTTTCGAGTGTACATTCAAATAATACACACTCGAAAAGACTCGAACGCTATAATTTATCTCATGAGGTGTCTATTTTGATTGAAAACATGCTAATTATCAGGACATGTTGGTCTATAGACCCACATGATCTTGATATTTTATCCATGTTTTGAAGCCTATGCCTCATAAACACGAATTTTCTACTTAGAGCAGTTTCGATTGTACATTCGAATAATACACACTCGAAAAGACTCGAACGCTATAATTTAGCTCAACAGGTGTCTATTATTATTGAAAACATGCTAATAATTAGGACATGTTGGTCTATAGACCCAAATGATCTTGATATTTAAGCCAAATTTTGAAGTCTAGGCCTCATAACACGAATTTTCGACTTAGAGCAGTTTCAAGAAAACATTCGAATAATACACACTCGAAAAGACTCGAACGCTATAATTTAGCTCAAGAGGTGTCTATTTTGATCGAAAACATGCTAATTATCAGGACATGTTGGTCTATAGACCCATATGATCTTGATATTTTAGCCTAGTTTTGAAGCCTAGGCCTCATAAACACGAATTTTCTTCTTAGAGCAGTTTCGAGTGTACATTCGAATAATACACACTCGAAAAGAATCGAACGCTATAATTTAGCTCAAGAGGTGTCTATTTTTATTGGAAACATGTTAATGATCAAGACATTTTGGCATATATACCCACATGATCTTGATATTTTAGCCAAATTTTGAAGTGTAGGCCTCATAAACAAGATTTGTGTACTTAGAGCAGTTTCGAGTGTACATTCGAATAATACACACTCGGAAAGACTCGAACACTATAATTTAGCTCAAGAGGTGTCTATTTTGATTGAAAACATGATAATTATCAGGAAATGTTGGTCTATAGGCCCAAATGATCTTGATATTTTAGCCAAATTTTGAAGCCAATGCCTCATAAACACGAATTTTCTATTTAGAGCAGTTTCGATTGTACATTCGAATAATACACACTCGAAAAGACTCGAACGCTATAATTTAGCTCAACAGGTGTCTATTTTTATTGGAAACATGCTAATGATCAGGACATCTTGGTCTATATACCCACATGATCTTGATATTTTAGCCAAGTTTTACAGGCTAGGCCTCATAAACAAGATTTTTCTACTTAGAGAAGTTTCGAGTGTACATTCGAAAAATACACACTCGAAAAGATTCGAACGCTTAGCTCAAGAGGTGTCTATTTTGATTGGAAACATGCTAATGATCAGGACATGTTGGTCTATACCCACATGATCTTGATATTTTAGCCAAGTTTTGAATCCTCGGCCTCATAAAAAAGATTTGTCTACTTAGAGCAGTTTCGAGTGTACATTCGAAAAATACACACTCGAAAAGACTCGAACGCTATAATTTAGCTCAAGAGGTGTCTATTTTGATTGAAAACATGATAATTATCAGGACATGTTGGTCTATAGACCCACATGATCTTGATATTTTAGCCAAGTTTTGAAGCCTAGGCCTCATACACACGAATTTTCTACTTAGAGCAGTTTCGAGTGTATATTCGAAAAATACACACTCGAAAAGACTCGAACGTTATAATTTAGCTCAAGAGGTGTCTATATTGATTGGAAACATGCTAATGATCAGGACATGTTGGTCTATAGACCCACATGATCTTGATATTTTAGCCAAATTTTGAAGTCTAGGCCACATAAACAAGATTTTTCTACTTAGAGCAGTTTCAAGTGTACATTCAAAAAATACACACTCGAAAAGACTCGAACGCTATAGTTTAGCTCCAGAGATGTCTATTTTGATTGAAAACATGCTATTGATCAGGACATGTTGGTCTATAGACCCACATGATCTTGATATTTTAGCCAAATTTTGAAGTCTAGGCCACATAAACAAGATTTTTCTACTTAGAGCAGTTTCAAGTGTACATTCAAAAAATACACACTCGAAAAGACTCGAACGCTATAGTTTAGCTCCAGAGATGTCTATTTTGATTGAAAACATGCTATTGATAAGGACATGTTGGTCTATAGACCCACATGATCTTGATATTTTAGCCAAATTTTGAAGTCTAGGCCACATAAACAAGATTTTTCTACTTAGAGCAGTTTCAAGTGTACATTCAAAAAATACACACTCGAAAAGACTCGAACGCTATAGTTTAGCTCCAGAGATGTCTATTTTGATTGAAAACATGCTATTGATCAGGAAATGTTGGTCTATAGACCCACATGATCTTGATATTTTAGCCAAATTTTGAAGTCTAGGCCACATAAACAAGATTTTTCTACTTAGAGCAGTTTCAAGTGTACATTCAAAAAATACACACTCGAAAAGACTCGAACGCTATAATTTAGCTCCAGAGATGTCTATTTTGATTCAAAACATGCTAATTATCAGGACATGTTGGTCTATAGACCCACATGATCTTGATATTTTAGCCAAATTTTGAAGTCTAGGCCACATAAACAAGATTTTTCTACTTAGAGCAGTTTCGAGTGTACATTCGACAAATACACACTCGAAAAGACTCGAACGCTATAATTTAGCTCAAGAGGTGTCTATTTTGATTGAAAACATGCTAATTATCAGGACATGTTGGTCTATAGACCCACATGATCTTGATATTTTAGCCAAGTTTTGAAGCCTAGGCCTCATAAACAGGAATTTTCTACTTAGAGAAGTTTCGAGTGAAATTCGAATAATACACACTCGAAAAGAATTGAACGCTATAATTTAGCTCAAGAGGTATCTATTTTGATTGGAAACATGCTAATGATAAAGACATGTCGGTCGACAGACCCACATGATATTGATATTTTAGCCAAATTTTGAAGTTTAGGCTTCATAAACAAGTTTTGTCTACTTAGAGCAGTTTCGAGTGTACATTCGAAAAATACACACTCGAAAAGACTCGAACACTATAATTTAGCTCAGGAGGTGTCTATTTTGATTGAAAACATGCTAATTATCAGGACATGTTGGTCTATAGACCCACATGATCTTGATATTTTACCCAAGTTTTGAAGCCTAGGCCTCATAAACACGAATTTTCTACTTAGAGAAGTTTCGAGTGAAATTCTAATAATACACACTCGAAAAGAATTGAACGCTATAATTTAGTTCAAGAGGTATCTATTTTGATTTGAAACATGCTAATGATAAAGACATGTCGGTCGACGGACCCACATGATATTGATATTTTAGCCAAATTTTGAAGTTTAGGCCTCATAAACAAGTTTTGTCTACTTAGAGCAGTTTCGAGTGTACATTCGAAAAATACACACTCAAAAAGATTCGAACGCTATAATTTAGCTCAAGAGGTGTCTATTTTGATTGAAAACATGTTAATGATAAAGAAATATTGGTACATAGACCCACATGATCTTGATATTTTAGCTAAATTTTGAAGTCTAGGCCTCAAAACAAGATTTGTCTACTTAGAGCAGTTTCGAGTGTACATTTGAAAAATACACACTTGAAAAGACTCGAACGCTATAATTTAATTCAAGAGGTGTCTATTTTGATTGAAAACATGCTAATTATAAGGACATGTTGGTCTATAGACCCACATGATATTGATATTTTAGATAAGTTTTGAAGCCTAGGCCCCATAAACACGAATTTTCTACTTAGAGAAGTTTCGAGCGTGCATTCGAAAAATACACACTCGAAAAGGCTCGAACACTATAATTTAGCTCAAGAGGTGTCTATTTTGATTGAAAACATGCTAACTATCAGGACATGTTGGTCTATAGACCAAACATGATCTTGATATTTTTGCCAAATTTTGAAGTCTAGGCCTCATAAACAAGATTTTTCTATTTAGAGCAGTTTCGAGTGTACATTCGAAAAATACACACTCGAAAAGACTCGAACGCTATGATTTTGCTCAAGAGATGTCTATTTTGATTGAAAACATGCTAATTATCAGGACATGTTGGTCTATAGACCCACATGATCTTGATATTTTAGCCAAGTTTTGAAGCCTATGCCTCATAAAAACGAATTTTCTACTTAGAACAGTTTCGAGTGTACATTCAAATAATACACACTCGAAAAGAATCGAACACTATAATTTAGCTCAAGAGGTGTCTATTTTGATTGGAAACATTCTAATGATCAAGACATGTTGGCCTATAGACCCACATGATATTGATATTTTATTCCAGTTTTGAAGTCTAGGCCTCATAAACAAGATTTGTCTACTTAGAGCAGTTTCGAGTTTACAATCGAAAAATACACACTCGAAAAGACTCGAACGCTATAATTTATCTCCAGGGGTGTCTATTTTGATTGAAAACATGCTAATTATCAGGACATGTTGGTCTATAGACCCACATGATCTTGATATTTTATCCAAGTTTTGAAGCCTAGGCCTCATAAACACGAATTTTATACTTAGAGCAGTTTCATGCGTACATTCGAATAATACACACTCGAAAAGACTCGAACGCTATAATTTGGCTCAACAGGTGTCTATTTTTATTGGAAACATTCTAAAGACCAGGACATGTTGGTATATAAACCCACATGATCTTAATATTTTATCCAAATTTTGCAGTTTCGGGTGTACATTCGAAAAATACACACTCGAAAAGACTCGAACGCTATAATTTATCTCAAGAGGTGTCTATTTTGATTGGAAACATGCTAATGATCAGGACATGTTGGTCTATAGACCCACATGATATTGATATTTTAGCCAAGTTTTGAAGCCTAGGCCTCATAAACAAGATTTGTCTACTTAGAGCAGTTTAGAGTGTACATTCGAAAAATACACACTCGAAAAGACTCGGACACTATAGTTTAGCTCAAGAGGTGTCTATTTTGATTGGAAACATGTTAATGATCAAGACATGCTGGCCTATAGACCCACATGATCTTGATATTTTATCCAAATTTTGAAGTATAGGCCTCATAAACAAGATTTGTCTACTTAAAGCAGTTTCGAGTGTACATTCGAATAATACACACTCGAAAAGACTCGAACGCTATAATTTAGCTCATGAGGTGTCTATTTTGATTGAAAACATGCTAATTATCAGGACATGTTGGTCTATAGACCCACATTATCTTGATATTTTATCCAAGTTTTGAAGCCTATGCCTCATAAACACGAATTTTCTACTTAGAGCAGTTTCGATTGTACATTCGAATAATACACACTCGAAAAGACTCGAACGCTATAATTTAGCTCAACAGGTGTCTATTATTATTGAAAACATGCTAATAATTAGGACATGTTGGTCTATAGACCCAAATGATCTTGATATTTAAGCCAAATTTTGAAGTCTAGGCCTCATAACACGAATTTTCGACTTAGAGCAGTTTCAAGAAAACATTCGAATAATACACACTCGAAAAGACTCGAACGCTATAATTTAGATCAAGAGGTGTCTATTTTGATCGAAAACATGCTAATTATCAGGACATGTTGGTCTATAGACCCATATGATCTTGATATTTTAGCCTAGTTTTGAAGCCTAGGCCTCATAAACACGAATTTTCTTCTTAGAGCAGTTTCGAGTGTACATTCGAATAATACACACTCGAAAAGAATCAAACGCTATAATTTAGCTCAAGAGGTGTCTATTTTTATTGGAAACATGTTAATGATCAAGACATTTTGGCCTATATACCCACATGATCTTGATATTTTAGCCAAATTTTGAAGTGTAGGCCTCATAAACAAGATTTGTCTACTTAGAGCAGTTTCGAGTGTACATTCGAATAATACACACTCGAAAAGACTCGAACACTATAATTTAGCACAAGAGGTGTCTATTTTGATTGAAAACATGATAATTATCAGGAAATGTTGGTCTATAGACCCAAATGATCTTGATATTTTAGCCAAATTTTGAAGCCAATGCCTCATAAACACGAATTTTCTATTTAGAGCAGTTTCGATTGTACATTCGAATAATACACACTCGAAAAGACTCGAACGCTATAATTTAGCTCAACAGGTGTCTATTTTTATTGGAAACATGCTAATGATCAGGACATCTTGTTCTATATACCCACATGATCTTGATATTTTAGCCAAGTTTTAAAGGCTAGGCCTCATAAACAAGATTTTTCTACTTAGAG
Organism: Papaver somniferum; assembly: GCF_003573695.1. Taxonomy (NCBI): domain Eukaryota; kingdom Viridiplantae; phylum Streptophyta; class Magnoliopsida; order Ranunculales; family Papaveraceae; genus Papaver; species Papaver somniferum. Next base: position 200,704,924 of record NC_039366.1, on the reverse strand, counting down.
AAGTTTCGAGTGTACATTCGAAAAATACACACTCGAAAAGATTCGAACGCTTAGCTCAAGAGGTGTCTATTTTGATTGGAAACATGCTAATGATCAGGACATGTTGGTCTATACCCACATGATCTTGATATTTTAGCCAAGTTTTGAATCCTCGGCCTCATAAAAAAGATTTGTCTACTTAGAGCAGTTTCGAGTGTACATTCGAAAAATACACACTCGAAAAGACTCGAACGCTATAATTTAGCTCAAGAAGTGTCTATTTTGATCGAAAACATGCTAACTATCAGGACATGTTGGTCTATAGACCCATATGATCTTGATATTATAGCCAAGTTTTGAAGCCTAGGCCTTATAAACACGAATTTTCTACTTAGAGCAGTTTCGAGTGTACATTCGAATAATACACACTCGAAAAGAATCGAACGCTATAATTTAGCTCAAGAGGTGTCTATTTTTATTGGAAACATGTTAATGATCAAGACATTTTGGCCTTTATACCCACATGATCTTGATATTTTAGCCAAATTTTGAAGTGTAGGCCTCATAAACAAGATTTGTCTATTTAGAGCAGTTTCGAGTGTACATTCGAATAATACACACTCGAATAGACTCGAACACTATAATTTAGCTCAAGAGGTGTCTATTTTGATTGAAAACATGATAATTATCAGGAAATGTTGGTCTATAGGCCCACATGAGCTTGATATTTTAGCCAAATTTTGAAGCCAATGCCTCATAAACACGAAATTTCTACTTAGAGCAGTTTTGATTGTACATTCGAATAATACACACTCGAAAAGACTCGAACGCTATAATTTAGCTCAACATGTATCTATTTTCATTGGAAACATGCTAATGATAAAGACATGTCGGTCGACAGACCCACATGATATTGATATTTTAGCCAAATTTTGAAGTTTAGGCTTCATAAACAAGTTTTGTCTACTTAGAGCAGTTTCGAGTGTACATTCGAAAAATACACACTCGAAAAGACTCGAAAGCTATAATTTAGCTCTGGAGGTGTCTATTTTGATTGAAAACATGCTAATTATCAGGACATGTTGGTCTATAGACCCACATGATCTTGATATTTTACCCAAGTTTTGAAGCCTAGGCCTCATAAACACGAATTTTCTACTTAGAGAAGTTTCGAGTGAAATTCTAATAATACACACTCGAAAAGAATTGAACGCTATAATTTAGTTCAAGAGGTATCTATTTTGATTTGAAACATGCTAATGATAAAGACATGTCGGTCGACTGACCCACATGATATTGATATTTTAGCCAAATTTTGAAGTTTAGGCCTCATAAACAAGTTTTGTCTACTTAGAGCAGTTTCGAGTGTACATTCGAAAAATACACACTCGAAAAGATTTGAACGCTATAATTTAGCTCAAGAGGTGTCTATTTTGATTGAAAACATGTTAATGATAAAGAAATATTGGTACATAGACCCACATGATCTTGATATTTTAGCTAAATTTTAAAGTCTAGGCCTCAAAACAAGATTTGTCTACTTAGAGCAGTTTCGAGTGTACATTTGAAAAATACACACTTGAAAAGACTCGAACGCTATAATTTAATTCAAGAGGTGTCTATTTTGATTGAAAACATGCTAATTATAAGGACATGTTGGTCTATAGACCCACATGATATTGATATTTTAGCTAAGTTTTGAAGCCTAGGCCCCATAAACACGAATTTCTACTTAGAGAAGTTTCGAGCGTGCATTCGAAAAATACACACTCGAAAAGGCTCGAACGCTATAATTTAGCTCAAGAGGTGTCTATTTTGATTGAAAACATGCTAACTATCAGGACATGTTGGTCTATAGACCAAACATGATCTTGATATTTTTGCCAAATTTTGAAGTCTAGGCCTCATAAACAAGATTTTTCTATTTAGAGCAGTTTCGAGTGTACATTCGAAAAATACACACTCGAAAAGACTCGAACGCTATGATTTTGCTCAAGAGATGTCTATTTTGATTGAAAACATGCTAATTATCAGGACATGTTGGTCTATAGACCCACATGATCTTGATATTTTAGCCAAGTTTTGAAGCCTAGGCCTCATAAAAACGAATTTTCTACTTAGAACAGTTTCGAGTGTACATTCAAATAATACACACTCGAAAAAAATCGAACACTATAATTTAGCTCAAGAGGTGTCTATTTTGATTGGAAACATGCTAATGATCAAGACATGTTGGCCTATAGACCCACATGATATTTATATTTTATCCAAATTTTGAAGTCTAAGCCTCATAAACAAGATTTGTCTACTTAGAGCAGTTTCGAGTTTACAATCGAAAAATACACACACGAAAAGACTCGAACGCTATAATTTATCTCCAGGGGTGTCTATTTTGATTGAAAACATGCTAATTATCAGGACATGTTGGTCTATAGACCCACATGATCTTGATATTTTATCCAAGTTTTGAAGCCTAGGCCTCATAAACACGAATTTTCTACTTAGAGCAGTTTCATGCGTACATTCGAATAATACACACTCGAAAAGACTCGAACGCTATAATTTGGCTCAACAGGTGACTATTTTTATTGGAAACATTCTAAAGACCAGGACATGTTGGTATATAAACCCACATGATCTTAATATTTTATCCAAATTTTGCAGTTTCGGGTGTACATTCGAAAAATACACACTCGAAAAGACTCGAACGCTATAATTTATCTCAAGAGGTGTCTATTTTGATTGGAAACATGCTAATGATCAGGACATGTTGGTCTATAGACCCACATGATATTGATATTTTAGCCAAGTTTTGAAGCCTAGGCCTCATAAACAAGATTTGTCTACTTAGAGCAGTTTAGAGTGTACATTCGAAAAATACACACTCGAAAAGACTCGGACACTATAGTTTAGCTCAAGAGGTGTCTATTTTGATTGGAAACATGTTAATGATCAAGACATGCTGGCCTATAGACCCACATGATCTTGATATGTTATCCAAATTTTGAAGTATAGGCCTCATAAACAAGATTTGTCTACTTAGAGCAGTTTCGAGTGTACATTCAAATAATACACACTCGAAAAGACTCGAACGCTATAATTTATCTCATGAGGTGTCTATTTTGATTGAAAACATGCTAATTATCAGGACATGTTGGTCTATAGACCCACATGATCTTGATATTTTATCCAAGTTTTGAAGCCTATGCCTCATAAACACGAATTTTCTACTTAGAGCAGTTTCGATTGTACATTCGAATAATACACACTCGAAAAGACTCGAACGCTATAATTTAGCTCAACAGGTGTCTATTATTATTGAAAACATGCTAATAATTAGGACATGTTGGTCTATAGACCCAAATGATCTTGATATTTAAGCCAAATTTTGAAGTCTAGGCCTCATAACACGAATTTTCGACTTAGAGCAGTTTCAAGAAAACATTCGAATAATACACACTCGAAAAGACTCGAACGCTATAATTTAGCTCAAGAGGTGTCTATTTTGATCGAAAACATGCTAATTATCAGGACATGTTGGTCTATAGACCCATATGATCTTGATATTTTAGCCTAGTTTTGAAGCCTAGGCCTCATAAACACGAATTTTCTTCTTAGAGCAGTTTCGAGTGTACATTCGAATAATACACACTCGAAAAGAATCAAACGCTATAATTTAGCTCAAGAGGTGTCTATTTTTATTGGAAACATGTTAATGATCAAGACATTTTGGCCTATATACCCACATGATCTTGATATTTTAGCCAAATTTTGAAGTTTAGGCCTCATAAACAAGATTTGTCTACTTAGAGCAGTTTCGAGTGTACATTCGAATAATACACACTCGAAAAGACTCGAACACTATAATTTAGCTCAAGAGGTGTCTATTTTGATTGAAAACATGATAATTATCAGGAAATGTTGGTCTATAGGCCCAAATGATCTTGATATTTTAGCCAAATTTTGAAGCCAATGCCTCATAAACACGAATTTTCTATTTAGAGCAGTTTCGATTGTACATTCGAATAATACACACTCGAAAAGACTCGAACGCTATAATTTAGCTCAACAGGTGTCTATTTTTATTGGAAACATGCTAATGATCAGGACATCTTGTTCTATATACCCACATGATCTTGATATTTTAGCCAAGTTTTAAAGGCTAGGCCTCATAAACAAGATTTTTCTACTTAGAGAAGTTTCGAGTGTACATTCGAAAAATACACACTCGAAAAGATTCGAACGCTTAGCTCAAGAGGTGTCTATTTTGATTGGAAACATGCTAATGATCAGGACATGTTGGTCTATACCCACATGATCTTGATATTTTAGCCAAGTTTTGAATCCTCGGCCTCATAAAAAAGATTTGTCTACTTAGAGCAGTTTCGAGTGTACATTCGAAAAATACACACTCGAAAAGACTCGAACGCTATAATTTAGCTCAAGAAGTGTCTATTTTGATCGAAAACATGCTAACTATCAGGACATGTTGGTCTATAGACCCATATGATCTTGATATTATAGCCAAGTTTTGAAGCCTAGGCCTCATAAACACGAATTTTCTACTTAGAGCAGTTTCAAGTGTACATTCGAATAATACACACTCGAAAAGAATCGAACGCTATAATTTAGCTCAAGAGGTGTCTATTTTTATTGGAAACATGTTAATGATCAAGACATTTTGGCCTTTATACCCACATGATCTTGATATTTTAGCCAAATTTTGAAGTGTAGGCCTCATAAACAAGATTTGTCTACTTAGAGCAGTTTCGAGTGTACATTCGAATAATACACACTCGAATAGACTCGAACACTATAATTTAGCTCAAGAGGTGTCTATTTTGATTGAAAACATGATAATTATCAGGAAATGTTGGTCTATAGGCCCACATGAGCTTGATATTTTAGCCAAATTTTGAAGCCAATGCCTCATAAACACGAAATTTCTACTTAGAGCAGTTTCGATTGTACATTCGAATAATACACACTCGAAAAGACTCGAACGCTATAATTTAGCTCAACAGGTATCTATTTTCATTGGAAACATGCTAATGATAAAGACATGTCGGTCGACAGACCCACATGATATTGATATTTTAGCCAAATTTTGAAGTTTAGGCTTCATAAACAAGTTTTGTCTACTTAGAGCAGTTTCGAGTGTACATTCGAAAAATACACACTCGAAAAGACTCGAACGCTATAATTTAGCTCAGGAGGTGTCTATTTTGATTGAAAACATGCTAATTATCAGGACATGTTGGTCTATAGACCCACATGATCTTGATATTTTACCCAAGTTTTGAAGTCTAGGCCTCATAAACACGAATTTTCTACTTAGAGAAGTTTCGAGTGAAATTCTAATAATACACACTCGAAAAGAATTGAACGCTATAATTTAGTTCAAGAGGTATCTATTTTGATTTGAAACATGCTAATGATAAAGACATGTCGGTCGACGGACCCACATGATATTGATATTTTAGCCAAATTTTGAAGTTTAGGCCTCATAAACAAGTTTTGTCTACTTAGAGCAGTTTCGAGTGTACATTCGAAAAATACACACTCGAAAAGATTCGAACGCTATAATTTAGCTCAAGAGGTGTCTATTTTGATTGAAAACATGTTAATGATAAAGAAATATTGGTACATATACCCACATGATCTTGATATTTTAGCTAAATTTTAAAGTCTAGGCCTCAAAACAAGATTTGTCTACTTAGAGCAGTTTCGAGTGTACATTTGAAAAATACACACTTGAAAAGACTCGAACGCTATAATTTAATTCAAGAGGTGTCTATTTTGATTGAAAACATGCTAATTATAAGGACATGTTGGTCTATAGACCCACATGATATTGATATTTTAGCTAAGTTTTGAAGCCTAGGCCCCATAAACACGAATTTTCTACTTAGAGAAGTTTCGAGCGTGCATTCGAAAAATACACACTCGAAAAGGCTCGAACGCTATAATTTAGCTCAAGAGGTGTCTATTTTGATTGAAAACATGCTAACTATCAGGACATGTTGGTCTATAGACCAAACATGATCTTGATATTTTTGCCAAATTTTGAAGTCTAGGCCTCATAAACAAGATTTTTCTATTTAGAGCAGTTTCGAGTGTACATTCGAAAAATACACACTCGAAAAGACTCGAACGCTATGATTTTGCTCAAGAGATGTCTATTTTGATTGAAAACATGCTAATTATCAGGACATGTTGGTCTATAGACCCACATGATCTTGATATTTTAGCCAAGTTTTGAAGCCTAGGCCTCATAAAAACGAATTTTCTACTTAGAACAGTTTCGAGTGTACATTCGAATAATACACACTCGAAAAGAATCGAACACTATAATTTAGCTCAAGAGGTGTCTATTTTGATTGGAAACATGCTAATGATCAAGACATGTTGGCCTATAGACCCACATGATATTGATATTTTAGCCAAATTTTAAAGTTTAGGCCTCATAAACAAGATTTGTCTACTTAGAGCAGTTTCGAATTTACAATCGAAAAATACACACTCGAAAAGACTCGAACGCTATAATTTATCTCCAGGGGTGTCTATTTTGATTGAAAACATGCTAATTATCAGGACATGTTGGTCTATAGACCCACATGATCTTGATATTTTATCCAAGTTTTGAAGCCTATGCCTCATAAACACGAATTTTCTACTTAGAGCAGTTTCATGCGTACATTCGAATAATACACACTCGAAAAGACTCGAACGCTATAATTTGGCTCAACAGGTGTCTATTTTTATTGGAAACATTCTAAAGACCAGGACATGTTGGTATATAAACCCACATGATCTTAATATTTTATCCAAATTTTGCAGTTTCGGGTGTACATTCGAAAAATACACACTTGAAAAGACTCGAACGCTATAATTTATCTCAAGAGGTGTCTATTTTGATTGGAAACATGCTAATGATCAGGACATGTTGGTCTATAGACCCACATGATCTTGATATTTTATCCAAATTTTGAAGTATAGGCCTCATAAACAAGATTTGTCTACTTAGAGCAGTTTCGAGTGTACATTCAAATAATACACACTCGAAAAGACTCGAACGCTATAATTTAGCTTATGAGGTGTCTATTTTGATTGAAAACATGCTAATTATCAGGACATGTTGGTCTATAGACCCACATGATCTTGATATTTTATCCAAGTTTTGAAGCCTATGCCTCATAAACACGAATTTTCTACTTAGAGCAGTTTCGATTGTACATTCGAATAATACACACTCGAAAAGACTCGAACGCTATAATTTAGCTCAACAGGTGTCTATTATTATTGAAAACATGCTAATAATTAGGACATGTTGGTCTATAGACCCAAATGATCTTGATATTTAAGCCAAATTTTGAAGTCTAGGCCTCATAACACGAATTTTCGACTTAGAGCAGTTTCAAGAAAACATTCGAATAATACACACTCGAAAAGACTCGAACGCTATAATTTAGCTCAAGAGGTGTCTATTTTGATCGAAAACATGCTAATTATCAGGACATGTTTGTCTATAGACCAATATGATCTTGATATTTTAGCCTAGTTTTGAAGCCTAGGCCTCATAAACACGAATTTTCTTCTTAGAGCAGTTTCGAGTGTACATTCGAATAATACACACTCGACAAGAATCAAACGCTATAATTTAGCTCAAGAGGTGTCTATTTTTATTGGAAACAAGCTAATGATCAAGACATGTTGGCCTATAGATCCACATGATCTTGATATTTTAGCCAAATTTTGAAATTTAGGCCTCATAAACAAGATTTGTCTACTTAGAGCAGTTTCGAGTTTACATTCGAAAAATACACACTCGAAAAGACTCGAACGCTATAATTTAGCTCAAGAGGTGTCTATTTTGATTGAAAACATGCTAATTATCAGGACATGTTGGTCTGTAGACCCACATGATCCTGATATTTTAGCCAAGTTTTGAAGCCTATGCCTCATAAACACGAATTTTCTACTTAGAGCAGTTTCGATTGTACATTCGAATAATACACACTCGAAAAGACTCGAACGCTATAATTTAGCTCAACAGGTGTCTATTTTGATCGAAAAGATGCTAATTATCAGGACATGTTGGTCTATAGACCCATATGATCTTTATATTTTAGCCAAGTTTTGAATCCTAGGCCTCATAAACACGAATTTTCTACTTAGAGAAGTTTCGAGTGTACATTCGAAAAATACACACTCGAAAAGACTCGAACGCTATAATTTAATTCAAGAGGTGTCTATTTTGATTGAAAACATGATAATGATCAGGACATGTTGGTCTGTAGACCCACATGATCTTGATATTTTAGCCAAGTTTTGAATCCTAGGCCTCATAAAAAGATTTGTCTACTTAGAGCAGTTTCGAGTGTACATTCGAAAAATACACACTCGAAAAGACTAGAACGCTATAATTTAGCTCAAGAGGTGTCTATTTTGATCGAAAACATGCTAACTATCAGGACATGTTGGTCTATAGACCCATATTATCTTGATATTTTAGCCAAGTTTTGAAGCCTAGGCCTCATAAACACGAATTTTCTACTTAGAGCAGTTTCGAGTGTACATTCGAATAATACACACTCGAAAAGAATCGAACG